>NC_050181.1:20602321-20624821 GCF_008315115.2 Sander lucioperca
GTGTGTGTGACAGTGTTGTGTGTGTGTGTGTGTGTGACAGTGTGTGTGACAGTGTGTGTGTGTCTGTGTGTGTGTGTGTGTGTGTGTGTGTCTGTGTGTGACAGTGTGTGTGTGTGTGTCTGTGTGTGTGTGTGTGTGTGTGTGTGTGTGTGTGTGTGTGACAGTGTGGTGTGTGTGTGTGTGTGTGTGTGTGTGACAGTGTTGTGTGTGTGTGTGTGTGTGTGTGACAGTGTGTGTGTGTGTGTGTGTGTGTGTGACAGTGTTGTGTGTGTGTGTGTGTGTCTGTGTGTGTGTGTGTGTGTGTGTGTGTGTGTGTGTGACAGTGTGTGTGTGTGTGTGTGTGTGTGTGTGTGACAGTGTTGTGTGTGTGTGTGTGTGTGTGTGACAGTGTGTGTGTGTGTGTGTGTGTGACAGTGTTGTGTGTGTGTGTGTGTGACAGTGTGTGTGACAGGCCTACTCATTAACCCCAAGTGGAGATTTTCTCTCTACCCACTGCCACAGTTCACTCCACAATCTTTTGAACTTCATGCTGTCACCATAACCCATCCGGTACAACTAGTCATCATTGTTATCTACCGCCCACCAGGTGCTCTGGGAGAGTTTTTGGAGGAGCTGGATGTCCTTCTTTCAAACATCCCTGAAACTGGCCCTCCGCTGGTACTTCTGGGCGACTTCAACATCCAGACAGAGAAGTTAGCTGCCTTTTCTCACCTTCTCTCTTCTTTTGCCCTCTCACTCTCTCCTTCACCACCCACTCACAAAGCTGGCAACCACTTAGATCTCATATTAACCAGAAACTGCTCTACAGCCAACCTCACTGTTACTCCACTCCATACCTCAGACCATTTCTTCATCTCTTACTCTCTCCCGCTCTCCAAAGCTCACAACCATATCTCAAGAGACACCATACCTGTCCGCCGTAATATCCGTTCACTCTCTCCTTCTTCTCTGGCGGCATGTACTTTATCAACCCTCCCTCCATCCGACTCTTTCTTACTCATGTCTCCCAATGCTGCCACAGACACTCTCCTCTCTCCTCTATCCTCCTCTCTCGACTCTCTCTGCCCTCTTACTTCACGACAGGCTCGCAAATCCTCCCCAGCTCCGTGGTTATCTGCCTCAGTACGTGCTGAAAGATCAACTATACGGGCAGCGGAAAGGAAATGGCAGAAATCTAAACACCCAGATGATCTGCTTACCTATCAGTCTCTTCTTTCCTCCTTCACTGCCTCTATTTCTGCAGCCAAAAGCTCTTTTTATCAAACCAAAATTGAATCCTCTTTCTCGAACCCCAAAAAACTTTTTTCCATCTTCTCTAACGTCCTAGATTCCCCCAGTCCACCTCCTCCCTCCTCCCTCCTGCCAACCCACTTTGTCAACTACTTTGTAAAAAAGATAGATGACATACGCTCTTCATTCTCCACCACACCTCCTGAAATCACCTTACCATCCATCACTTCCAGTACTCTTTCCTCTTTCACCCCTTTATCTTCAAACCAAATTCTTACTTTGATTACCTCTGCCCGCCCAACCACCTGCCCCCTGGATCCTATCCCTTCTCACCTTCTCCAGTCCATTGCTCCGGACCTCCTTCCTTTCCTCACCCATCTCATCAACATCTCCTTGTCAACTGGCTGTTTCCCGGATGCTCTCAAAGAGGCAAGAGTGACCCCACTGCTCAAAAAACCAACACTCGACTCCACTGATGTAAATAACTATAGACCCGTCTCCCTTCTTCCATTTCTATCTAAAACTCTTGAGCGTGCCATTTATAATCAACTCTCTACATATCTCCACCAGAACAACCTTCTTGATCCCCACCAGTCTGGCTTCAAGGCTGGCCACTCAACAGAAACTGCCCTCCTTGCTGTCACTGAGCAGCTTCACATTGCTAGAACAACCTTTCTCTCTTCCATCATCATCCTTCTGGATCTTTCTGCTGCCTTTGACACAGTGAACCACCAGATCCTCATTTCGACACTCCGAAATCTGGGTGTCTCAGGCTCTGCGCTCTCATTACTCACATCTTACCTGGCAGACCGAACGTACCGGGTAACCTGGAGAGGGTCTAGCTCAGAACCTTGCCCACTTAAAACTGGGGTTCCTCAGGGATCAGTCCTGGGTCCCCTCCTCTTCTCTCTGTACACCAACTCTCTCTGTCTGTCATTCAGTCGCACGGCTTTTCTTATCACAGCTACGCAGATGACACCCAACTAATTCTCTCCTTTCCTGAGTCTGAAACTCAGGTAGCATCACGTATCTCGGCCTGTCTGACTGACATCTCTTCTTGGATGTCCACACACCATCTGAAACTCAACCTCGACAAGACTGAGCTCCTTTTCCTTCCAGGGAAGGGCTCTCCTACCCAAGACCTGACTATAACAATTGACAACTCTATAGTAGTCCCCACCCAGACTGCTAGAAACCTGGGTGTAACACTTGACGACCAACTCTCCTTCACTGCTAACATTGCTGCAACTACCCGATCGTGTAGATACATGCTGCATAACATCAGAAGGATTCGTCCCCTTCTAACGCAGAAGGCGGCTCAGGTTCTGGTTCAGGCTCTAGTCATCTCACGTCTGGACTACTGCAACTCCCTCCTGATTGGCCTGCCTGTATGTGCCATCCAACCCCTGCAGCTCATTCAGAATGCAGCGGCTCGACTTGTCTTCAACCTCCCCAAGTTCTCTCACACTACACCTCTCCTCCGCTCTCTTCACTGGCTACCAATTGCGGCCCGCATCCGCTTCAAGACACTAGTACTTACGTACAGGGCCACGAACGGATCAGCACCCGCTTACATCCAGAACATGGTCAAACCATATACCCCAACCCGCTCACTTCGTTCTGCATCAGCCAAACTGCTGGCTGCTCCCTCACAGCGAGGGAGAACTAATCACTCAACGAAATCCCGACTGTTCACTGTCCTGGCTCCCAAATGGTGGAACGAGCTCCCCATCGATATCAGGATGGCCGAAAGCCTACACACCTTCCGCCGAAGACTAAAAACGCATCTCTTCCGACTACACCTCGGATAAAAAAAAAAAAAAAAAAAAAAAAAAAAAATCTTGAACTTGCACTTTCGAACCTGCACTTTCATCTGTCTCTTTGTAGCTTTGCCTATTTAAAGCTGCTGTATTTACTCTTACTACTTGTGGTCTGGAGTTTGAACCTTCACATTTGAAAGCACTTAATTGTAAGTCGCTTTGGATAAAAGCGTCAGCTAAATGACATGTAATGTAATGTAATGTGTGTGTGACAGTGTGTGTGTGTGTGTGTGAGACAGTGTTGTGTGTGTGTGTGTGTGTGTCTGTGTGTGTGTGTGTGTCTGTGTGTGTGTGTGTGTGTGACAGTGTTTGTGTGTGTCTGTGTGTGTGTGTGTGTGTCTGTGTGTGTGTGTGTGTGTGACAGTGTGTGTGTGTGACAGTGTTGTGTGTCTGTGTGTGTGACAGTGTTGTGTGTGTGTGTGTGTGTGTGTGTGTGTGTGTGTGTCTCTGTGTGTCTGTGTGTGTGTGTGTGTGTGTGTGAGACAGTGTGTGTGTGTGTGTGTGTGTGTGTGTGTGTGACAGTGTTGTGTGTGTGAGTGTGTGACAGTGTGTGTGTGTGTGTGTGTGAGACAGTGTTGTGTGTGTGTGTGTGTGTGTGTCTGTGTGTGTGTGTGTGTGTGACAGTGTTTGTGTGTGTCTGTGTGTGTGTGTGTGTGTGTGTATGTGTGTGTGTGTGTGTGTGACAGTGTGTGTGTGTGTGTGTGACAGTGTTGTGTGTCTGTGTGTGTGTGTGTGACAGTGTTGTGTGTGTGTGTGTGTGTGTGTCTGTGTGTGTGTGTGTGTCTGTGTGTGTCTGTGTGTGTGTGTGTGTGTGTCTGTGTGTGTCTGTGTGTGTGTGTGTGTCTGTGTGTGTGTGTGTGTGTCTGTGTGTGTGTGTGTGTGACAGTGTGTGTGTGTCTGTGTGTGTGTGTGTGTGTGACAGTGTGTGTGTGTGTGTGTGTCTGTGACAGTCAGTGTTGGGCAAGTTACTTCCAAAATGTAATACATTATAGATTACTAGTTACTGTCATTTGAGAGTAATTAGTTATATTACAATATTACTGTCTCTGAATTGTAATGCGTTACACTACTTTTGCGTTACTTTTGAGTAACTTTCACCAAAATAACAGGGGAAGTTTGATTTGGCAGCTAGCTTGTGAATTTCACCACCGGATCAATAAAGTCTCGTCTTTATCCACTTTAATACATCATAGATTATTCATATTTTGTATAATTAATATAAATATGCAAAGTAACTAAAGCTATACAAAACAGGAAGTGCTTTTATTTTGAAGTAGGCTACAGGAAGTTATCTGTTGTGTAGCTACTCTTGCTAGCTTACTGAGAAGCAACATGTCCGTCAGGCTCCAGTTGTTCACTTTCTTGTTTGTAAAACTGCAACATATTGAACAGTAAATGGTCACAGTAAAAGACAAGCGCTTTTGGTCGTCATTCGGAGCCATTCCACTACAGGCAGAGTTACTCTCCACGGCTGATAAAATGTAATGATATTTACGTGTAGCAAGCCTCAACATTAATTCCCGACATGTTTATATCTGTCAGCCGCTGACGTACCATCACCTGTTGGGACACACATGCTGTCCGTGCCGTCACCTGTTGGGACATACATGCTGACGTACCGTCACCTGTTGGGACATACATGCTGACGTACCGTCACCTGTTGGGACATACATGCTGTCCGTACCGTCACCTGTTGGGACATACATGCTGACGTACCGTCACCTGTTGGGACATACATGCTGACGTACCGTCACCTGTTGGGACATACATGCTGACGTACCGTCACCTGTTGGGACATACATGCTGTCCCTACCGTCTCTGGTTCTGGTTCTGACCACGGGAACAGAAACAGGACAGCTCACTTCAACGCAGTGTAATAACTCCTGAAAATAATATCCATCTCACAAATGTATCAGTCTCTGCAGTCATCTCAACCATCGAATACAGCGACAGGAAAATAATACGGCTTTTTTTTCTGTGAAGAAATATGTCGCGGTGTTGGTGAATTCTTTAAAAAAACCGATGCACCACTAAATGTTGCGTTAAAATGCGTTGGAACTCGCGTTACTGAGATTGTAACGAGTATAATATTACCGAAATTTAATTAGTAATGCGTTATATTACTGCGTTACAGCAAAAAGGAATACATTACTGTAATTGCGTTACTTTTGTAACGCGTTACTCCCAACACTGGTGACAGTGTTGTGTGTGTGTGTGTGACAGTGTGTGTGTGTGTGTGTGTGACAGTGTGTGTGTGTGTGTGTGTGACAGTGTTGTGTGTGTGTTGTGTGTCTGTGTGTGTGTGTGTTTTAAAAAAAATATTAAATTTAAAATTAAAAAAACTAAATTTAGTTTAAAAGTTTTTTATTGTTATTTTACTTTTTCAAATTATAATTTTAACTTTTATTAATATCATTTTAATATAATAATATCCTCCATAGAAGACAAAGTGACCTTTGCCGATGTTTTTGTTGTTTTTTTGTCACTTTTTCCAACATTAATTTTGTCAAAGTTCTGATGTAGAAAGTTTTCAAAAATGGGTCAAATTTGACCCGAGAACAACAGGAGTTAAGTCAGCGTAATAATTACAAACTGTCTGAGTTCTACTTGGTTCTGGCTGTTTAAACATAATTTAAAGGAGAATTCCGGTCGATTCCAACCCGTAGCTCTGTTGTTTGTAAATTAGGAGTTCTGTCAGTAGCGAGAAAAACTAAACCAATCGGTGCTGCCTACACCGAGTTATCCTCCTGCTAGAGTTAGCACCAACAGGCTTAAACAGGGCAAGTTTTAAACGTGTTTTTAGCCTCTAAACATGCTCGAAATGCATAATATTTATAATTTGATATATTTGCATATTCTCTTTTGGCTGCTAATTGTAATTATAAATCAAAGTGAAGACATGAGATCATCTTAATGCTCATCTTATTTATTGATTGATTGTCAGCGTACAGCAGATAAACAGCAGACACATCTGACTTTTCCTCCACGTAGCAGCGAGCTGCGACTGCTTTAAACCATCACAGACCGTAACAACATCTACTAACATCAGCTGCTGTTCTTGTGCTGGTTCCCAGTTTCAGGAAAATAAGACCTGTTGGGAGATTAAATGCTTAATGAGAGAAAGAGATGAGAAGAGATGAGCTGATATTCTGCTGTACGTTGGTCCTGGAGAACTACTGCACAGGACGGATCTTCATGCTGATGCTCTTCAGGGAGTAGTCATCACCTTTCCATTGTCTCCAACTCACTCCAACACCATAGATAGTGCCGTCAGCCGCCCAACGATAAACGCCGTTTGGATTTGCATAGTGACAGTTGTTGTACCAGAACGCCCCCAGGAATGATCTGGCACAGTTCGTAGGCCAGGAGTCCTGGTCTTTGTCGAAGGTGGAGAACTTCTGTCCGTTGTGAAAACTCAGGGCGTCTCCTACAGAAACACAACAAGAGTATAATCACAACATTATGATACTACTAACAATGATATATATACTTTTGGAGTGTATTTCCTCCAGTAAATACCACAGTCTACTTCTCTACCTACAGTAAGTATAACTAAATAATACAACTATTGAACTAACAACACTGGACTGGTGACGTTTAATGGCTATTATGATATGTGTATATATATATATATATATATATATATATATATATATATATATATATATATATATATAGCTAGATAATATTTAGCTAGGCTAACTTGGCATAGACACACACACACACACACACACACACACACACACACACATCATATCTTCAGCCAGACGTCATCCATGCTACATTGAAGTGTGAATTCTTTCTAAAGACGTATTTTCAGTCTGATACTTCAACAGTTTAACAATAAACGGAGACTTTCTTCAGTTGAAGAAGTATCTTTAAACTGATGAACATCAGATGTGTTGTAGATTTATGGCTCAATTCAAACAGGATCAAGTAATTATTATCTCTCCATTGACTCTCGTTCATATTTCTTCTAAAGACGTCCCATTGGCTGGAAGTAGAAGGGGCGGGACTTCAGCTCTCTATAAACATTTCAGTTGTAAAAATAATTCCAAACCTATTTATCCTATTTACTCTGAACATTTAGTTATTTATTAAAATCATTTTACACTCCTCCCTCTCCCGTCCCTACAACCTATTAAACCAAATATTTATTCATTTCTTAACTACATAACTTTTATTATTTGTATCTTGTTTTAATTTGTATTTTTCATGACCGGCGGTAGCAAGAGCTACGCCGTTCCCACCGCAGGGCTGTGGAACCCTATTGTTTTTCTACTGATTAATCAAAACCAAAGTCTTTTCGCAATATCGCGCAATGCGCAAAACCAGCTTTTTTGAACACATCCTAGGCCGTGTGATGGATCAGCAAAAAACCTGGTAGGTAGCATCTCCAGATGGACCTGACCAAAAGTTACTCAAGGAATTTTGCTACGTTAAAGTTTGCGCATTTGACGACCAAACAAATTTTCTTAGCTAGCTACCACACACGTATCATATCATATCTCGACCAAATTAAATGTTATCAGCAAAGAACTTGAGATCATTGTTCAACATCCCACTACAATGCTCTGTACCAAATTTGGTCAAGATTGGCTTTTCGGGGGCGTTATAAGTAACGTTTATTTGTTTTGGCCAATAACTCAATGCATTTAAATGGGAAATTTGTAATTGCAATATCTCTGCCACGGTAAAAACAATCACCACGAAACTTGTGGTGCTCGTTCGGCATATTGCTCTGAGGTTCTGTACCAAATTTTTTTTTGTTTTGGCCCTTTTACTCAATGTTAATGGGATATTTGCAATGGAAATGTACCACAGACCTTGCAGCTCACACTTCTCCATTTTTACTGATGTTTTCCTCCTACCTTTAGGTTTTGGTTTTTTCTTTCGCGTGCTCCCCTGGTTTTCTACAATAAACAAACTTCTTAACCCACCTGACAAAGTTTCTACAACCTTCACAGTAGACAAATGCAACTCTTTCTCTCACTTTTTCAATCCAATATCAACACCATTCATAGGCGGCGATACCGTGCAATTAAACATTGCAGTTGGTGCTAAGTGGAGCGTCTGTCATAGCGTGATTGGTTATGTCGGTGGCATTGATTCTTAATTTCCCACGAAGCACCCACGGAGGAAAACATAAATCGGCGTCTATGACGCCGTTTGCAACAACCAGACCACCTCCCCTGCTCCTTCAACCACCACACCTGCCTCCCCCCTCCACCCTCTCAGTCACTCTCTCATTTCTCTCTGCTGTCCTCCGCCGTCAGGGGTGTTAAGAACTTTGTTTATTTTAGAGAATTCTTAAAGGTGGTCTGTATATGCGTGGAGGTGAACTGTTGACTGCTATGTTTGCAACAGCGACGTACCGCAGACGTCGCGGCTCGCGCCTCTCGATATTTAGCGACATTTGCCTCCCCTCCGCCCGGCATCGGGTTCCGCTTTCGTGTGCTCCCTGGGGTGTCGGGGGCGACTGGCGTGGGTGGCTTGGGCCCCGTCATAACTGCTTGCAGTTCTAGTTTGTATTGTTTTATGTAAAGCCTTTTTACTGAAATATGCAGCCCATTCTCACGCCAGTTAGTGAAATGGTCACGTAATTTTATCTATTGATTTGTGTACACGGACACGTCTATCATGTTTGTTTTTGGGATGGTCGGCACTTTTTTTAACTAATGTATTTCAATGGGAAGCATCTTTCGTGATCACAGCACAATTCTTTGTGAAGTCAATGTGAAGATGACGTAGCATTAAGAGCGACTATGGTAGCGAGTAGTATGAAAGGGTTAAAATCTGTGTAGGGAGGATGGTTGGGGGGGTGGATGGGTCAAACACAGGACTTTCACCAGGAGACCAGGGATCATGTCCCTCGTGTCACATTTACCCCAACCGTCCCGTTCTTCTTTTACTAAACCGTCCCGTTCTTCTTTTACTAAACTGTCCCGTTCTTCTTTTACTAAACCGTCCCGTTCTTCTTTTACTAACCCATCCCATTATTGTTTTCCTAAACCCAACCGTCCCGTTAGAATCGTGCTGTGATCAAGAAAGAAAAACGTGCTGACCACCATGAAAAAAAACGACATCAACGTGTCCGTGTACACAAATCAATAGATTGAAATTACGTGACCATTTCACAAACTGCCGTGAGACTGGGGTGAAATGTGCTACCTGTATAGAAACATAAAGTTGCCTTACAACCTGCAGCCTGTAAAACTCGGACCCTCCACTCGCCTTGTCATGGTAGGTCAGTGGCTTTCCTGTTCTCAGTTTGGCCGGCTGTGGCATAAGTTAGCTTAGCAGTCAGTTCCAATGCAGTACTTGCGTTGGGCTAGTGTGGATCGTGTTGCTGCGCTGTGTGATGTTCATTCATTCACCGGACCATCCAAACCTCCATGCCCCCCATCTCCGACTGAGCATGTCAGGTCGGCCCAAATGAAGGCAGACGGCTCCTCCAACGGACGACGGCACGGAACACACCGAACAGACTCGAGTCACCGACCTCGCCAGACTGTCAGACGGACGGTTACACACGGGGCCAATTATCGGCTCGGTGTGTAACTGCCTAAACTCTTTGTGTATTTGTTTAGGGACAAGTATGTATCATGAACCAATGTCACGCTCCACAACATTAATGGTTGAAAATCTCGTCCTTAATGTGGAAACCTCACCTGCTCCTCCATCAGTGAATCCAGAAACAAGCAGTCTGTATCCGTAGGACTCTGGGTCGATGGAGAATGAGGAGTAACGAGCAAACACTTTGTTTCCATCAAAGTCCTCCATGTCGACCAGCAGCTCGTACTTTCTCCTCAGAGTCAGGTGGTAGAGAGACTCCAGACCTGAAAACAAACAAACAAACATTTAGAAACAGTTTGATGAAGACGTGACTGTTAGTTTAGATTCATTCCTCACCGAGCCAGTACTCTCCAGCAGCGATACCAAAGCCGGTCTTGTATTGATCCCAGCCCCTGTAGAAGTTCACCGTGCCGTCCATCCTCCTCTGGAACACCTGAGGGGGGGGGATGGGGGGTTAACTAGATAAACACACAAGATATCTGACAGCTCATGTTTCCAGACAACAAGGATTTACTGGGATGTGATTTATTGTGAAGGAACTACAGGAAGTGTTGACTTCAGTTAAAATACTCACCGTCCACCGTCCTCCTTCTGAGACCATGTCACAGTACACCTACACACACACACACACACACACACACACACACACACACACACACACACACACACACACACACAAACACACGTCCGTGCTGTCTTTGGTGCTGAAACATTTTAACTGGACTGGAAAGCTGTTTTCTTTGTTCTTTAATACAAATGTGTCTGACATTGTGGCTTTTCTTTGTGATGTATTGGACATAGGCTAACTTGGCTCAACAAGTGACACATTACAACATGGATTTAGAGCTATTTTAGAAGTTTTTAACAAATCAGCTGGTAGCAGGGGGGCCCAGTGATGAAGCTCTGCCCCCACTGTGCTGAGAGTCTAGCTCCGCCCCTGTTCTTAGTCCTGTTCACTTCAGTTCAAGTACTTTAAACTAACTTTTTGGGGGTCATTTCTTAATGTAAACATTAACCTGGTGCATTATAAAAATAGGTGAGGGTTGCTTCTTGCTTTCACAATTTACAGCAGAAGTTCTCTGAGAATCTCTTTTATATCAAAGATAAACTGGTATTGTGACCAACATTTCCCTGACCTGACTGATATCAAATCAGTGATACCAAGCCCTGATCTGAAGGTCAACCTGCGTCCCAGAGAGGATGAAGTGTACCTGGACAGCAGACGTGGCTCCGATGGGATAGATGGTGTACACTCCACTGGGTCGGCTGTTGTCATCATTATAAATGTCACCGCAGTCTACCGGCAGAAGGAGCTTCTGGCAGCTGGTCAACAGAGGAGCCAGCAGGACGAGGAAGACTGAAACCAGCTGGAACAGAAGAGATGTTTTCATTAAGTTTATTCAATTCAGTCCCTCCAGACAAACACGATTATACGATCGCATAATTCAATGCATAATCTAGCCAAAGTCTGCATATTTATGCGGGGGCTGCATTTTTTCAAATACGCCGCACTTTCGCATCATAAATTGTCGATTTCCGCGCAAAATATGCGGGGCTTGCATGATTTCAAAAAAGTCACATATATCTTAGCAGAAAGTTGAAAAATGTTGTTTACTTTTTTTACACACAAGAGCAGCCATTTCCTCCTGTTGCCATGGGAACGTTATGAAGTGACGAAATTACGCAACGTGAACATCATTGAAAAGCTGCAAACCCCGCGATGAAGCCATGATGAAATCACAGTTTTTGCAAGTTCCCACAATTTATGCAAGTTCTCTCAATTTCATCGCATAAAATTGCATAAATATCCCGCATATTCCATCCCATTTTTTAAGAAAACGTGCCGCATAATCAAGGATTTTTGCCCGCAACAATCACAAAAACACTCTGCATTTTTCTGAAGGACTTTCAATTGGTATCACTCTCATGCACAGCTAGAATACTCTGTAAATCAAGCTGAAGACTATTGCTACCCCTGTCCAAAATCTGGGGCCACAAATGATTAAAATGTGTTTGCCAAACTATCAGATATATAAAGTTGTAAACTTACCTTCATGGTCAGATTTCAGCAGAAGTGATCTGATGAAGATCCTGATGTCAGTGTGTCTCCACGCTCTGATGTCTCTGGTGTCTCTCTGCACTTATTTATACTGTTAAGATTAATAAGTTACTGAGCAGCTGCTGTTTCACAGCGATAACACTATACATGGGTGGAACATCCAAATCCTTTGGATAAACGCGTCAGCTAAATGACATGTAATAAAAACATATCCTTGAGTGTGTGTCTGCCAGCCATTGGCTTACACAATGTTGGCACCCAAATCTGACACGCCAGTCAATACACAATATACTATGTATAGTATATTAAAACTCTCTTGTTACAGTAAAATCTGTTTGGCACAACAAGGTTTTCAACTCCTCATACTGTCTACCAAGCTGCAGGGCAGGACAGGTACACAAACTAATGAACTCTGACACATCTTCAGAGATTTCTGTCTATTCTTTGATAATGAAATTATTCCAACAGTGTGTGTGTGTGTGTGTCTGTCTGTCTCTGTGTGTGTGAGAGAGTCTGAGTGTGTTTGTGAGTCTGTGTGTGTGTCTGTGTGAGTCTGTGTGTGTGTGAGTGTGTGTGTGTGTGTGTGTGTGTGTGTGTGTGTGTGTGTGTGTGTGTGTGTGTAGAAGCTAAATGTCTCCAACTAATCCATTCATGTAGAAAATAATCCAGCCATTATTCACCGTGAAGATAATGGTAAATCCAGCCTTACTAGTGTGTGTGAATGTTTGAAGGATGTAAAAACAGCATTTAAAGTGTGATCACAAACATAAATGATGGTTAAGGTTAGATTAGATTTATATCAATCATGTAGCTGCTGTAGTTCAGGTCAGGTCAGGGGGGGGGTGACTGATCACAGATAACACGTCTGTGTGTGTGTAGTCTCAGGTACACAGCACTGAGCAGCTGCTGCTTCACACGGTAAGAACAGAGAGAGTGTGTGTGTGTGTATTGTCTTATGTACACAGCACTGAGCAGCTGGTGAAGGGTGTGTGATGATGTGGGGCTAGTTTAATTCCAAAGGCCAAGGGAACTTTATCAGGATGCATAGTATCCTGGATCCGTGAAATAACTGGCCTTTCAAAATAAAAGTCTGCCTGCCTCTATGGGAATTTAACATAGGGGTGTACTTACTTATGCCCACTGTATTTTAAGGAAGAACATTTATTTATTCACGATACATTATTTATTCACAAAGAAAATTGGTGTCCTTAAAGGTTGGATTTTTCCTCATTTTTTAATTAAGGCATTAAGATTAATTTCCAAAAGACGATTTTTTTATTCCTCTTTTTAGTCAAATTTAGCATGGGTGTACTCATTTATGCTGAGCACTGTAGCTGCTATAGTTCAGGTCAGGTCAGGGGGGGGGTGACTGATCACAGATAACACGTCTGTGTGTGTGTAGTCTCAGGTACACAGCACTGAGCAGCTGCTGCTTCACACGCTAACACTTTAAGACCCACTTGTCACAAACTGGCTCAAATGCATGCAACAAAGATAGGAGACCAAAACAGGTTAAAAATGCCAATAAAATGTGAGTGTGTGTGTGTTTGTGTTTGTGTGTGTGTGTGTGTGTGTGTGTGTGTGTGTGTGTGTGTGTGTCTGTGTGTGTGTGTGTGTGTGTGTGTGTGTGTGTAGAAGCTAAATGTCTCCAACTAATCCATTCATGTAGAAAATAATCCAGCCGTTATTCACCGTGAAGATAATGGTAAATCCAGCCTTACTAGTGTGTGTGAATGTTTGAAGGATGTAAAAACAGCATTTAAATGTGATCACAAACATAAATGATGGTTAAGGTTAGATAAGATTTATATTAATCATGTAGCTGCTATAGTTCAGGTCAGGTCAGGGGGGGGGGAGTGACTGATAATAACACGTCTGTGTGTGTGTGTAGTCTTATGTACACAGCACTGAGCAGCTGGTGAAGGGTGTGTGATGATGTTCAGTTCAGTTCAATTTTATTTATATAGCACGTTTAAAAACAACCATAGTTGACCAAAGTGCTTAACAAGGTTCAAAATCAAAGAGATAATATACACAAACAATACACAGTATACAATACAAAATAGCCAACAGCACAACAACAAGGTCAAGATATCAAAGCTCAACTTGATTTGAAAGCCAATGCATAGTAATGGGTCTTAAGCAAGGACTTGAATGTTTCAATGGTCTGAGCTGTTCTTACATTAATAGGTAACTATTCCAGAGGTTTGGAGCAGCCACTGCAAAGGCTCGGTCACCTTTGTTTTTTAACCTGGATCTGGGCACATCGAGGAGCATCTGATTGGAAGACCTCAGTGCTCTGACAGGTGTGTGGACATGTAAAAGCTCTGATAAATAAGAAGGCGACAACCCATTTAAGATCTTGAAAACAATTAATACAATTTTAAATTCGATCCTGAAACAGACAGGAAGCCAGTGGAGCGTGGCCAAAACCGGTGTGATATGGTCGCACTTTTTAGTCCCAGTTAAAAGTCGAGCTGCTGCGTTCTGGACTAACTGTAACCGACGAAGGGATGACTGATCCAATCCAACATAAAAAGAGTTACAGTAATCTAAACGGGACGTAATAAATGCATGTATGGCTCTTTCAAAGTCTTTGCGTAGCAGGTAAGGCTTGACCTTAGCCAATAGTCTCAGCTGAAAGAAGCTGGTTTTAACAACAGAGCTAATCTGTTTATCAAATTTGAAAGCACAAAAATCACACCCAAATTCTTGGTAAAAGGTCGAATATGGGAACCTAAAGTACCAAGAGCATCAACACAGGCACTAAAATGTACAGCACGACCAAACACAACAATTTCAGTCTTATTATCATTGAGACAGAGAAAATTCTGATCCAACCAAATTTGATGATGTGGGGCTAGTATAATTCCTAAGGCCAAGGGAACTTTATCAGGATGCATAGTATCCTGGATCCATGAAATAACTGGCCTTTCAAAATAAAAGTCTGCCTGCCTCTATGGGAATTTAACATAGGGGTGTACTGACTTATGCCCACTGTATTTTAAGGAAGAACATTTATGTATTCATTCACAAAGAAAATTGGTGTCCTTAAAGGTTGGATTTTTCCTCATTTTTTAATTAAGGCATTAAGATTAATTTCCAAAAGATGATTTTTTTATTCCTCTTTTTAGTCATATTTAGCATGGGTGTCCTCATTTATGCTGAGCACTGTAGCTGCTATAGTTCAGGTCAGGTCAGGGGGGGAGTGACTGATCACAGATAACACGTCTGTGTGTGTGTAGTCTCAGGTACACAGCACTGAGCAGCTGCTGCTTCACACCCTAAGAACAGAGAGAGAGAGTGTGTGTGTGTATGTATGTGTTAGGTTAGGTTAGGTTACTTTATTGGTACCCGTAGGTAAACTAGTTTTACATTCTAAGAGGCAGGACATCCTTAAAACTTTGTAGACCACAACATATCATGCAACACACAAAACATTAAAACATATAAAACCAGGTAGTAAAACATAGATAAAAAAGAATAGAAAATAGTACATGACCAAAGTGCTTGTGCGTTTTGTGCAAATAATTTTACCGTTTGTTTAACAGAGTGATTGCTGCTGGTACAAAACTGTTTTTAAATCTTGTAGTTCTGTAACCAGGAACTCTTAGCCTCCGTCCAGAGGGGAGATACTGGAATTCCTTATTCAGAGGGTGTAGGCTATCTTCTTTGATAGCCATAGTTATCTGCTGTAGTTGTTTAGCATACAGGGATGGGGGGTGCAGCTGGGACTCCCCAGTCAGCTTACTTGACCATTTTACAATTTGGTTTAGGCGATTCTTGCGCTTGACTGAAACACACCCAAACCATGCCACTAGGGAGAAGGGTATGATGGTTTCGATAAAAGCATGATAGAATAATGTCATCATGGTCTTATCTATATTAAAATGGTACAATTTTCTCAAACAGTATAGACGCTGTTGTCCTTTTTTACAGACAGCCTCACAATTCTCCTGGAAATTTAATTTAGAGTCAATAATTGTCCCTAGGTGTCTATAGGATTGTACTTGATCCACTAGTTGACCATTTATAGTTATAGCCTCATATCCTGCAGATTTTCCAAAATCAATGTACATATCCTTTGTTTTGGATATGATCAATTGAAGGTGCGACTCCTCACACCATTGGACAAAGTCTTCAATTATTGGACCATGGCCTCTGTCATTTTTATGGAGCAGACTCACTATGACGGAGTCGTCCGCATATTTAATAATGGTCCTATTTACATATTTGCTCTGACACATGTTTGTATATAGGATGAACAGAAGGGGTGAAAGTGCACACCCCTGTGGTGAACCTGTAGAAGAGCAACGCTGACCAGACAGAGCTCCATTCACCTTTACTCTCTGTGTCCTGTTTGTTACAAAATACAGAATCCAACCAACAAGATTAGGACAAAAATCAAATTGCTCAACAAGACAGTTGGCTAAAATATACGGTTGAATTGTATTAAAAGCAGATGAAAAATCAATAAAAAGAATTTGTGCATGGGACCCACTTCCCTCAAGATGTTTAAGGAGCAAATGAGGCAGAGTGAGAGTGGCATCTTCTACACCCCTGCGTGGCCTGTAGGCAGATTGCATGAGATCCAATGCATGTTCAGTTATCCTTAAAATATGTGGCCTTATCAATTTTTCAAAGTGAGAGCGATAGGTCTAAAATCATTGAGAGTTTTAGAACTACTACATTTTGGAACTGGGACCACTACCGCATCCTTCCAGATTTTTGGTACATGTTGCGTCTGCAGAGATTTATTAAAAATATGTTGGAATATGTGACTCAGCTCTCTTGTACATGTTTTGATCACACGCCCACAGATGTTATCAGGTCCATGACTTTTATTAATCTTTGTCCTACTAAAGACATTTTCAACATCTTTATATGTGATGTTAAATGTTGATTATCCTTGAGTTTGTGTTGGAGTCCTTGGACCTCCTGGCTGAAATCAGACTTGTCGAAACGTGTATAAAAAGAGTTGAAAGTATTGGCAAGCTCCGCATCAGATCCAAAACCCCTCTGGAAAGACATGGCTACTGTTACTGTGCTTCTGGGTACCTGGTGTGTATGTGTCTGTGTGTGTGTGTGTGTGTGTGTGTGTGTGTGTGTGTGTCTCTGTGTGCGTGTGTGTGTGTGTGTGTGTGTGTGTGTGTGTGTGTGTGTGTGTGTGTGTGTGGGTGTGTGTGTGTGTGTGTGTGTGTGTCTCTGTGTGTGTGTGTGTGTGTGTGTGTGTGTGTGTGGGTGTGTGTGTGTGTGTGTGTGTATGTGTCTGTGTGTGTGTGTGTGTGTGTGTGTGTGTGTGTGTCTCTGTGTGCGTGTGTGTGTGTGTGTGTGTGTGTGTGTGTGTGTGTGTGGGTGTGTGTGTGTGTGTGTGTGGGTGTGTGTGTGTGTGTGTGTGTGTGTGTGTGTGTGTGTGTAGAAGCTAAATGTCTCCAACTAATCCATTCCTGTAGAAAATAATCCAGCCATTATTCACCGTGAAGATAATGGTAAATCCAGCCTTACTAGTGTGTGAATGTTTGAAGGATGTAAAAACAGCATTTAAATGTGATCACAAACATAAATGATGGTTAAGGTTAGATTAGATTTATATGAATCATGTACAGTGCTCAGCATAAATGAGGACACCCATGCTAAATTTGACTAAAAAGAGGAATAAAAAATCATCTTTTGGAAATTGAACTTAAAGCCTTAATTAAAAAAAAAAAGGAAAAATCCATCTCTCCATTAGTGCATGTATAGGTACTGAGCATGGGCAGCCGCCTCACTCTGCTTTAGTTACTAGTTACTTTAGTTAGTCCACTACATTCATCTGTTACAGCTTTAGTTACTAGTTACTTTACACATTAAGATCACTGCACATAAAACACACACACAGACACACAGACACACAGACACACAGACACACAGACACGTTATTACACACACAAACACACACACACACACACACACACACACACACACACACACACACACACAGACATACACACATACATACACAGACACACACACACACAAACACATCCACGTTATTACACACACAGACAGCTTCATATACACACAGTTTAAGGGAAACGTGTGTGTATGTGTGTGTGTGTGTGTGTGTGTGTGTGTGTATGTGTGTATGTGTGTCTGTGTGTGTGACGGTCATTTCAATGAGAGAAACTGATATGCTCAGGATCCTGAAAGCTGAGGCCGTCACAACTGCCAGTGTAAAATATAGGCGCAAGAGTCTAAGCACAGCTAAAATACATATGGTGCTGGAATGGACAGTTAGACTTTAAAAAGCTGTGACATCTATTGTTGGTCTTGTTCTGTGTCCATACAACTGTCCAGCGTGGGTTTTGTCGGCAACTTTGTGCATGATACGCCAATGTTAATTCATTGAGTTACTGCAGATGTAGGCCTTACATGCCTGCCATGTTAATAAATAATCAATTTTCATGAGCTTGAAATATTCTATAAGGGCCTGAGCATTTATTCTGTTTTTGAGCAATGTTTCCCAATAGAAATGTATTAAATTCCCCTATTTAAATCTTGAAATGCTGTTTTCTCAAAATAATTTTTTTGTCATTCTCCAGTATAAACATGTCAGCCTATGTTAGTAACAGCTATGTACACCAAACTTTCCAGTTATACACTTAGCAGTATTCTTAAGATATTTATAGAGGGATTTGTTAATACATCATTCCTGGCCTGATTTATGTGACATTTCCTAGGTAATGAAAGCAGATATCCTGAAAATGAAAAATATTTTGCATCTGGTTTCATCATATGTTCAGATCTATCTACCAAAAATATATGCAACATTGTGCATATTTAATGAGATAATGCCTAATTTGCATAACTAAACATACAAATTTCAAAAACTTGTAATACATTTTTTTTATATACTTGTGTAAGTAGTCAACCGAGGAAGTTTCATTGAGATATCTATTATTTTAAAATTTTCCCCTATTCAACTGTAGCCTTAACACTGATAATTACTTTTTGCTGCTGAAATCATTCCTAATGAGGACCAGGAAGTGGGCGGTAACTAACCATATTTGGAATATGTGTGTGTGAAGTAATGAGTGCATTACCACTTTCAAAGTACAGGGGCGCTAGTGAGCACACCTCATACGCACACACATTGACTGAAAAACATGGGCCAATGCTAAAAATCACACAGGCTCCTTCAGAATGACTTCAGCATTCATTTAAAAGGGTTTCCCTTATGGCGACCTCATTTCATTCACCTCATTCAGTCCCCACACCGCAAGAGGTCCCCATGATAGTGTAAACAGATTCATGTCCCCACAAAGTGTTGAATACCACACACACACACACACACACACACACACACACACACACACACACACACACACACACACACACACACACACACACACACAGACAGACACAGACACAGACACACACACACACACACACACACGCACACACACACACACACACACAGACAGACACAGACACACACACACACACACACACACGCACACACACACACACACACACACACACACACACACACACACACACACACACACACACACACACACACAGACAGACACAGACACAGACACACACACACACACACACACACACGCACACACACACACACACACACACACAGACACAGACACACACACACACACACACACACACGCACACACACACACACACACACACACACACACACACAGAGACACACAGTCTCTGTCTCTATATATTAGGGATGAGCGAGTACAGCATTATCTGTATCTGTTAACCATATGAATTATCTGTATCTGTACTCAGACTGGGCGGGGCCTAACCCGGAAGTGGGCGGGATTTAACCCGGAAGTGGGTCGGGTTGTCTTGAAATGGGCGGGGCTTTAACGATATGTTATTTTAAGCATGCAATTGATATGGGTTGATCAGAAATTGTTATATTTATTGCTGATTAGAAAACTATTTACATGACAGCATCAGCATTGAGCTTCAGATCAATGGTTTTGATCACAATAACAAACAGAGTTAACAGAGTAGACGCAGCGACGTGACTGACTTCGAACACACAGCACAGCTGTGCTCACACAAGGTGATTTATTCAACACTGCAATCACAGTACAAGTACATGCCCACATTATCACAGGTGTCTTGTTCAATCATTCAATCAACTCAGGATAGTCTAAAATTAATCAATAAACAAAACAAAACAAAAACAGCATTATCATGTTTGCTCCACAAAACAAAAACATAATACAAGTTGAGAGCACACAGTTAACACCCCCACTTGCTCTCACATTGTTAATATAACATCATTTTCCAAAAATGAATGCAGCAAACTTCATCAACTTATACTTGGTTGCAGGCTTTGTCAATACATCTGCTACCATCTCATTAGTTGGGCAATATTCTAACACGATTGCACCATTATTTACAGTAGATCTAATAAAGTGATACTTGATATCTACATGTTTGCATCTTTGTCTGCTCACGCGATTTTTTGCTAAGGCTATTGTACCTTGGTTATCTTCATATACCCTAGGTGGTGAGTACTGACATTTATCAAGATTTTCTAACAGCTGTTTAAGATAGAGACACTCTTGTATGGTTGTGGCTAGGGCTATATACTCTGCCTCACATGTGGACAGTGCGACAGTGGGTTGTTTCTTGGTTTTCCATGAAATCAAAGCACCACATTTGGTTAGACTTACACAATAGCCTGTTGTACTATGTCTGTCATTACTAGCCGCCCAATCTGCATCACTGTATGCTTCTATTCCCAGTGTCTCATTACATTTTCTGTAACACAGCTCTCTGTCAATTGTACCTTTAAGATACCTCAGTACATGTTTAACTGTGGCCCATTGCTCAACAGTTGGCTCTGAGAAATACTGTGCCAGTTTGCTTACCACAAACTTAAATCAGGTCTAGTACAGATGGTCAGATAGATGAGGCTTCCCACTGCCTCTCTATATTTTTTCACATCAGTCATCTTTTCGGCACCATTGGTATAGTCCAATTTTTGTTCACAGGGTGTCGATCTAGGTTTGCAATCCTGCATGTTAAACCTTTCCAATATTTTTCCCACATATTTTGTTTGTGACATTCTCACACAGTTGTCACTCTGGTCAAAATCAATACCTAAAAAATGCCTTAGTTTGCCCAAGTCCTTCATTTTGAATCTTTCTGTAATCATGTCCTTCACATCCTTGAGAACATTTTCTTCACTTGCAGCAATCAACAAATCATCAACCCATATTACAATTATCACTTTTACATTTTCTGTTTCCCATGTATAAACACAGTTGTCAGCTTCATTCTGCTCAAAATGGTGTTTCGTTAGGTACTCATGAAGTACCTTGTTCCAATTTCTGCCAGATTGCTTTAGCCCATACAATGATCTTTCTAATTTCCAAACCAATTTTTCATTTGTGCCAGATTTCACCTCATAGCCCTCTGGCTGTTCTATTTAAATTTCATGATCTATCGGTGCGTTCAGGTAGGCAGTTTTAACATCCATTTGGTGCAGAATCGGGTTTTCTTGCGCTGCTTTTTGCATTATCACTCGGATACTTGTCAAGTTAGCTGTAGGGGAAAATGTCTCCTCATAGTCTACACCTTTCTTCTGACTGTATCCTTTTGCCACATAACGTGCTTTGCACTTTTCAGATCCATCTATGTTGTTCTTGATTGCATAAACCCATCTACCCCCCACTGCTTTCTTACCGTCAGGCAAGCTACTTAGGGTAAATGTGTTATTTTCTCTAAGTGACTGCATCTCCTCATCCATTGCTGCGGCCCACTCTTTTGATCTGTCTGAGGTTACAGCTTCTGTGAAAGTTACCGGTATGTTACATGTCACTCTATAACAGTAATCTACGTTAATCTGTACCTGATCAGTTTCCTCATCAGATGCCTGGTGAGAAACATAGTCATGGAGATAGTCTGGCCTCCTCCTCACTCTAGAAGGGTACCTTGTAGGCTCAGGCATAGCTTCAACTGTTACTCTGCTACTGAGGACTGCTACTCTGTTCCTCCTCTTTGACTGGAACCTGGTCACTTACTGGACTTGCAGACACATTCTGCCTAGTCCTATTAGCCCTAGTCCTATTAGTCCTATTCTGCTCCAGATCATCATCATCATCATCAACAATGTTGGTCTGAGTCTGTTGCTCAACACAGGTCTTAGAAATAAATTTGACTAACCTTTCAGGGAAATAGATAAGATATGCTGGACTGCTTTTGTCATAACCAATAAAAACACCTTTTTCACATCTTGGATCTAGCTTTCTTTTATCTTGTTTATAAGCAAAACACTCTGAACCAAACCTTTGCATCCTAGATAGATTGGGCCGTCTTCCTGTTAACATCTGAACTGGTGTCTGTTTGGTGCGTTTGTTAAAACATCTGTTCCTGGTTATGGCTGCTGTCTGCACCGCGTAAGGCCACAAACCCTTAGGTAATCTGCTCTCTATCAACATGCACCGTGCCATGTCAAAAAGTGTGCGCCAATTTCGCTCTGCTGTACCATTTTGGTGGGGAGAATATGGTGCAGAGGTCTCGTGTCTAATACCATTCTTAACCAACAGAGTTTTGTAATGCTTTGCAGTAAACTCAGTGCCATTATCAGATCTAAGACGTTGAATTTTACCATATGGGGCCGTATCTGCAAGAAACCTCTCTGTTGCTTGTAGTGTGTCAGTTTTATTCTTAAGGGCATATACAAACACTGCACTGGAAAAATCATCAGTGAACGACAGGACATATTTGTACCCCTCTCTGGACACTGGGTTAATTGGACCTGCCAAATCTGTGTGCACTAGTTCT
>NC_050181.1:20629821-20634821 GCF_008315115.2 Sander lucioperca
AACAATGATATATATGTTTGGAGTGTATCTAATCCAGTAAATACCACAGTCTACTTCTCTACCTACAGTAAGTATAACTAAATAATACAACTACTGAACTAACAACACTGGACTGGTGACGTTTAATGGCTATTATGATATGTGTATATATATATATATATATATATATATATATATATATATATATATATATATATATATTTATCTAGGCTAACTTGGCACAGACACACACACACACACAGACACACAAACACACACAAGACACTGAACCCCAAGTAGCCCCCAATGCTGCGCCATCGGAGTGTAAATGTGTGTGAATGTTTATCTGATGAGCAGGTGGCAGCTTGTACGGCAGCCTTGGCCACAGCGTATGAATGTGTGTGAATGGTGAATGGTTCCTGTACTATGTTAAAACGCTTTGAGTAGTCGTTAAGACTAGAAAAGCGCTATATAAGAACAGTCCATTTACATTTACACAGACACAGACACACACACACACACACACACACACACACACACACACACACACACACAGGTACGATACACACACACATCATATCTTCAGCCAGACGTCATTCATGCTACATTGAAGTGTGAATTCTTTCTAAAGACGTATTTTCAGTCTGATACTTCAACAGTTTAACAATAAACGGAGACTTTCTTCAGTTGAAGAAGTATCTTTAAACTGATGAACATCAGATGTGTAATTTATGGCTCAATTCAAACAGGATCAAATAATTATTATCTCTCCATTGACTCTCGTTCATATTTCTTCTAAAGACGTCCCATTGGCTGGAAGTAGAAGGGGCGGGACTTCAGCTCTCTATAAACATTTCAGTTGTAAAAATAATTCCAAACCTATTTATCCTATTTACTCTGAACATTTAGTTATTTATTAAAATCATTTTACACTCCTCCCTCTCCCGTCCCTACAACCTATTAAACCAAATATTTATTCATTTCTTAACTACATAACTTTTATTATTTGTATCTTGTTTTATTTTAGTCTTTTTAATTTGTATTTTTCATCACTGTTAAATTTATTTTTATTCTTTTATGTAAATCCTTTTTACTGAAATATGCAGCCCAGTCTCATGACAGTTCATGAAATGGTCACGTAATTTTATCTATTGATTCGTGTCCCAGTACGGACACATCTATCATGTTTTTTTAACTAATGTATTTCAATGGGAAGCATATTCAACGTTTTTTAAACCAAGGACCCCTTAACTGAAACAGAGACCGAGCAGGGACCCCTACTACATATAATGTATACAAGGAAGATGAATATTAAACTGGGCCTAGGGGTGTGTGTGTGTGTGTGTGTGTGTGTGTCACACACACACACACACAAACACAAATGGAGGTTGTTATTTTGCTTGACTGGTCCTCCCTCAGTTGTTTTCTTATATCAGCTGTTTATTGCTGTTGTTCGGCTGGTTGTCCCTTTGTCATTGTTGTTGTTGTTTGTTTGTTTGTTTGTTTGTTTGTTTGTTTGTCTTTGTCCCCCTCCCCGTTCTCTTGCAGGTGTGGTCCCTTCTCTGTGGTGTCTGTGTGTGTGGTGTTTGTGCCCCCCATCCCCATTTCTGTCCCCCTGTCCGGCCCGGTGACAAATCATAACATAAATAAATAAACAATAAAACAGACAAAATATTATATATATAGTATATTAAAACTCTCTTGTTACAGTAAAATCTGTTTGGCACAACAAGGTTTTCAACTCCTCATACTGTCTACCAAGCTGCAGGGCAGGACAGGTACACAAACTAATGAACTCTGACACATCTTCAGAGATTTCTGTCTATTCTTTGATAATGAAATTATTCCAACAGTGTGTGTGTGTGTGTGTGTGTGTGTGTGTGTGTGTGTGTGTGTGTCTGTGTGTGTGTGTGTGTGTGTGTGTGTGTGTGTCTGTGTGTGTGTGTGTGTGTGTGTGTGTCTGTGTGTGTGTGTGTGTGTCTGTGTGTGTGTGTGTGTCTGTGTGTGTGTGTGTGTGTGTGTGTGTGTGTGTGTGTGTGTGTGTGTGTGTAGAAGCTAAATGTCTCCAACTAATCCATTCCTGTAGAAAATAATCCAGCCATCATTCACCGTGAAGATAATGGTAAATCCAGCCTTACTAGTGTGTGAATGTTTGAAGGATGTAAAAACAGCATTTAAAGTGTGATCACAAACATAAATGATGGTTAAGGTTAGATTAGATTTATATGAATCATGTACAGTGCTCAGCATAAATGAGGACACCCATGCTAAATTTGACTAAAAAGAGGAATAAAAAATCATCTTTTGGAAATTAATCTTAATGCCTTAATTATTAAAATGAGGAAAAATCCAACCTTTAAGGACACAAATTTTCTTTGTGAACGAATAATGTATCGTAAATAAATAAATGTTCTTCCTTCAAATACAGGGGCCATAACTCAGTTCACCCCTATGTTAAATTCATATAGAGGCAGTCAGACTGTTATTTTGAAAGGCCAGTTATTTCATGGATCCAGGATACTATGCATCCTGATAAAGTTCCCTTGGCCTTTGGAATTAAAATAGCCCCACATCATCACATAGCCTTTACCATACCCCACACACACACACACACACACACACACACACACACACACACACACACACACACACCATCACATACCCTTCACCATACCTAGAGATTAACATGGGGTACTTTCCATAAAATCATCTCTCAATGCAAATCAAACCAGCTGTTAGTCTAACTGAAATAAAACCATGTTAATCTCTAGTTATGGTGAAGGGTATGTGATGATGTGGGGTATGGTGAAGGGTATGTGATGATGTGGGGGTATGGTGAAGGGTATGTGATGATGTGGGGTATGGTGAAGGGTATGTGATGATGTGGGGTATGGTGAAGGGTATGTGATGATGTGGGGGTATGGTGAAGGGTATGTGATGATGTGGGGTATGGTGAAGGGTATGTGATGATGTGGGGTATGGTGAAGGGTATGTGATGATGTGGGGTATGGTGAAGGGTATGTGATGATGTGGGGGTATGGTGAAGGGTATGTGATGATGTGGGGTATGGTGAAGGGTATGTGATGATGTGGGGTATGGTGAAGGGTATGTGATGATGTGGGGTATGGTGAAGGGTATGTGATGATGTGTGGTATGGTGAAGGGTATGTGATGATGTGGGGGTATGGTGAAGGGTATGTGATGATGTGGGGTATGGTGAAGGGTATGTGATGATGTGGGGTATGGTGAAGGGTATGTGATGATGTGGGGTATGGTGAAGGGTATGTGATGATGTGGGGGTATGGTGAAGGGTATGTGATGATGTGGGGGTATGGTGAAGGGTATGTGATGATGTGGGGTATGGTGAAGGGTATGTGATGATGTGGGGGTATGGTGAAGGGTATGTGATGATGTGGGGTATGGTGAAGGGTATGTGAT
Source organism: Sander lucioperca (assembly GCF_008315115.2). Taxonomy (NCBI): domain Eukaryota; kingdom Metazoa; phylum Chordata; class Actinopteri; order Perciformes; family Percidae; genus Sander; species Sander lucioperca. The sequence continues at coordinate 20,633,238 of NC_050181.1, forward strand.
GATGTGGGGTATGGTGAAGGGTATGTGATGATGTAGGGTATGGTGAAGGGTATGTGATGATGTGGGGGCCAAGGGAACTTTATCAGGATGCATAGTATCCTGGATCCATGAAATAACTGGCCTTTCAAAATAAAAGTCTGCCTGCCTCTATGGGAATTTAACATAGGGCTGTACTGACTTATGGCCCCTGTATTTTAAGGAAGAACATTTATTTATTCATGATACATTATTCATTCACAAAGAAAATTAGTGTCCTTAAAGGTTGGATTTTTCCTTATTTTTTTAATTAAGGCATTAAGATCAATTTCCAAAAGAGGATTTTTTTATTCCTCTTTTTAGTCAAATTTAGCATGGGTGTCCTCATTTATGCTGAGCACTGTAGCTGCTATAGTTCAGGTCAGGTCAGGGGGGGAGTGACTGATCACAGATAACACGTCTGTGTGTGTGTAGTCTCAGGTACACAGCACTGAGCAGCTGCTGCTTCACACGGTAAGAACAGAGAGAGAGTATGTGTGTGTGTGTGTGTGTGTGTGTGTGTGTGTGTGTGTGTGTGTGTGTGTGTGTGTGTGTGTGTGTGTGTGTGTATTTTTAAACTCTGATCTGTTTATGAATGAATACCAAATGTTTATGGAAGTTGATCATTATATAACAGCTGTTCCCACTCTCATAAATCAAGAAACAACAAACCAAAGTTTTTCTGACTCTTTATTTGAGATGCAGCAGCTGCTGGAGCAGACACAAAGAGATGATCCATCAGATGGTTGGGTTGATAATCTTGCCCAGGAAGAGGATTTTCTCCGTGGTACGTTCAGTGATGATGACCATGAATGGACGGTTGAACTTCAACACAGGGACGGGGACCGGGTTCAGGACGCCAGTCAGTCCGATGAGGACGCCCGTGGCCGCTGAAGCCTCGGCTCCGGCCTCGTCCACGTCCAGCGTAGCTTTGTGCACGACCTGCAGAGCAACGCAGAGGAAGTGAGACGACAGACCAATGGAAAATGATCTTTTCACATATTGAGGATTGTTTTACAAACTAGTCATTAACCAGCATAACTACTCTTAAAAGCACTGAGTCTCTATTTAAGAAAGCCATAACAACTTTTGATAAATACTTTGTCATTTCACTATTGCGATATCTTAAAGAGACATTTTATTTTAAATGTAAAATTTTAAAATAAATAAATGTGTGAAATAACATAAATAATCTGCTCTGTTTACTTACATCTGAGACTAGCAGACTTTGCTCCTCTGAAATCCCTCTCAAATTTGCACGACCACCAAACATGTCCGTCATTCCCATTTGTGACAGCACATCGTTCAGGTTGTAGGAAGTCTTGATGGAGAACTTTGGAATATATACATCATATTTCCTAAAACATTGGGACAAACAGTCAGTGAATCTGACTAGAGCAGGAGTTTCACTTGGCTATGAGGGCCTTAATAATGATATGCTGTTTTTATGACTGACAGACTCAGATTATTATTCTAAGTGTCTGACAACATTATGGGATGGATCCCTACAGACATAGACCTTTTAGTTAAAGAGTAAGATCCTTTTAGTTTAACAGGAAACAGCCCCAA
>NC_050181.1:20652321-20684821 GCF_008315115.2 Sander lucioperca
TAGTCCTTACCTTGGTACTGTCAGGGCCCTCATACTCTGCTTCTGACTGGCTAGTAGTCCTTACCTAGGTACTGTCAGGGCACACCCTCATACTCTGCTTCTGACTGGCTAGTAGTCCTTACCTAGCTACTGAGCATGTGCGACTGCCAACAAAGATGTTACAGCAGTGAGAGGTCTCACTCTGTAGCTAAAACAGAGACCTGAACACAGGGTGAAAAGAGGAGCTGCAGCAATGAGCAGTACAACTAAAATATGGTGTTTTTTGAAAATTAAACCACATAAACCTATTCTGGTACAACCTCAAAATACAATTATGAACCTGAAAATGAGCATAATATGAACACTTTAAGGTTATTACTTCATCATTATTTTACTAGAGCCGGCCCTAACCCATTGGGGCCCAATCACTACACACAGACACGCGTATACTTGGACTTAAACAACATGTTTACATGTTATTATGTTACTATTAAGTTTATGAAATTGACTTTTTTAAATTTAATTCAGAGATTTAAGTCAGACAGATTAATTTCAACATAAAATAGTATTTTTGTATCAGTTTTTATTTTCTGTCTCTGCAGGTGATCTTCGGCTTCTGCGTGCCGTTTGCCGTCATGGCGTTCTGCTACAGCGTCATCGTGGCCACGCTGCTGAAGACCCGAAGCTTCCAGAAGCACCGAGCAATGCGCGTCATCCTGGCCGTGGTGGTGGCGTTCGTGACGACCCAGCTGCCGTACAACGCCGTGCTGGCGGTGCAGGCGACGCAGGTGTCCAACGGGACCATGGCGTGCGAGGAGATGAAGCGCTTTGACATGGCGGGCCAGGTGCTGAAGAGTCTGGCCTACCTGCATGCCTGCCTCAACCCCTTCCTGTACGCCTTCGTGGGACGCCGTTTCCGCCATGACATCCTGCAGCTGCTGAGCGTCTGCCATCGCCGTCGGGCTCCGTCCAATCAGAGCAAGAGCTGCCGCAGCTCCACCAGAGCCTCGGTGATGTCAGACAGCGAAACCTCGCAGGCGCTCTCGCTGTAGAGACGCACGCCGTTTGGGCCGTCAACGGGACATTAACTAGAGTTTCTCCAGGACATTTTCCTAAACTTTCTCAGGACATTTCTCAGGACTTTTGTGAAGATTTTTCCAGTGACACCTCGCAGGCGCTCTCGCTCTAGAGACGCACGCTAACGCCACTTCCGGTTTGCGCTGGCAACGGGACATTGACTAGAGTTTCCCAAACTTTCTCAGGTGTTTCCTGGACGTTGAATGTGAATGTAACTGTAGCTGCTGTTGTTGGAGACATGATTTCTCTCCCAGCTGCTGGTTGTTTAATGTGAATATTTTGAGAAACATGTTGGAAACGTGGCTGCTGCTAACAGATGCTAACAGCTGCTAACAGATGGTGGCTGCTGCTAACAGATGCTAACAGCTGCTAACATATGCCAACAGATGCTAACATATGCCAACAGATGCTAAATATGCCAACAGCTGCTAACAGATGCTAACAGCTGTAAATATCAGTGTCTGTGTGTGTTTTTGTGTTGAAACATTAAAGCATGTGAAGGACAAACAGGAAGTCACATCTTTCTTTCTTCACCTCCTTCCTCCTTTAACCTCGCTGCTCTCTAAAAAACATGCTGGGCTTTAAATAAAAATCAGACGCGGAGCTTTGAGTTTCAAAGCCCCTGGTCATCACTTCTGTTATTCTCTGTCCAACAAACAGCCTCCAGAGGATTCTTACACAGGAACATTTGGGACTAAATGATGTCACAGGTCACCTGATCATGTGACATGTCCTGTTGTCAGGGCTGCACTGATGTTTGTTAAAGTACCCGAGTGCACATATGACGCCCAGCTGTTAAGTTGTGGCTCCATAGTAACAAACACTACAACATTTACTCAATTATTAGATTTCTTTAGTAAAATAGAAGTCAGATTATGATTGAGTGTCTGACGACATTACGGGATGGATCCCTACAGAGATAGACCTTTTAGTTAAAGAGTAAGATACTTTTAGTTTAACATGAAACAGCCCCGAAATCACCATCACCAAACCCACCAGACTCCATGTAAATAATCACTACTTTTAGCATGTATAGAGCCAGCATATTTCCACCAGACTCCATGTAAATAATCACTACTTTTAGCATGTATAGAGCCAGCATATTTCCACATGTAAACGGTTGTAGTTTCCTGTGAACACATGAATGATTGTGTGAACAGCTGTGGTTTCTGTGTGCGTGCGTGCGTGTGTGCGTGTGCGTGCGCGTTAGTGTGTGTGTGTGAGAGAATCTGTTTCAGTTCCCGCTGACAGTAGAACAAGTTGGACGTCATTTCCTGTTTTGTTTGAAGTCATGTCTCAGATTGTCAGCAGACATAAAAACATCTGCGTGTGAAATCATATAACTCAACTCATATAACTCATAATATAACTCATAACTCATATAACTAATGTAACTAATATAACTAATAACTCATAACTAATATAACTCATGGAAGTAATATAACTAATATTACTAATAACTCATAATTAATATAACTGTTACGGGGAGGCGGAGGAAAGAGGACCCAAACACAGAGAGAGGCAGGCAGGCAGACGATGGTTAAACACAGGTTTAATGAACAAAAACTGAGGAGAGCAAACAACGAAGGAAGTCCTGAAGGCACAGGCAAAAAGGTCCAAAATACAAAAACCAGAATAGGGAATCCAAAGACAAGGGCACAGGCTACAACACGCTGACAGGACAGGAACACAAACTGACACAAAACGATCTGACACCAGACAAAGGAAACACAGGGGCTAAATTAGGTAACGAGAAGACGCAAGACAGGTGACACCAGGGCTGGGGAACAGGTGGAGCACATCAGACAATCACACAGGCGGGAAAACACAAAGTAAAGCTAGACAAGACAAGACAGAAAACAGACTATCAAAATAAAACAGGAAACCAGAACAACAGACAGGAAACATGGAATAAACTAAACACAGAGACTTGACACAACAAGATAAGACACAACAGGGAACAGCAATATACAGAATAATGCAACAAAAACAGAAAATGTACAAAACAATAACAGAGCCCCCCCCTCAAGGAGCGGATACCAGATGTCCATAACAAAAAACAACCTAAAAAGGGCGACTAGAGTCCGGGGGAGGCAGAGTGTCACCGGGGCACAGGGAGCAGAGTGTCACTGTGGCACAGGGAGCAGAGAGTCATTAGGGCACAGGGATAAGCGCCCTGGGGCCCGGGGAACGGAGAGTGACTGGGGCACAGGGAGGAAAAAGGGCCGAGAGGCCTGGGGGTAACAGAGGGGCCGCTCGGGACAGGGAACAGAGAGTCACTGGGTAAAACAGAGCGGGGCCACTCGGGGGAAACACAGAGCGGGGCCACCCGGGACAGGTAACAGAGAGTCACTGGGAGACCTTGGCGACAGGGGGCAGAGAGGCCTCGGCGACAGGGGGCAGAGAGGCCTCGGCGACAGGGGGCAGAGAGGCCTCGGCGACAGGGGGCAGAGAGGCCTCGGCAACAGGGGACTGAGAGCAGCCACGAAGGCAGAAGCCTTCAGGTGGCCTGCGACGAAGGCAGAAACCTTCTGGCCACCGGCGACGAAGGCAGAATCCCTCTGGCGGCCTGCGACGGAGGCAGAAACCCTCTGGCGGCCGGCGACGGAGGCAGAATCCCTCTGGCCACCGGCGACGAAGGCAGAATCTCTCAGGTGGCCGTACTGGACGTCGAGGGCAGCGCCCCTCCGGGGGCCTTGCAGGTCGGCCAAGGAGGAGCCCCTTGGGAGGCTGCGCAGGTGAAGGGGCAGCTGGGCCGGGACCAGGCGACGGGTCAGGAGTCGGCCTGACCGCCGACAGGACACGAGGGGCAGGAGTCGGCCTGACCACCACAGGCAAAGTCTCAGGGGGGCAGGACAAAGGCAAAATCCTAGGGGTGGTCTCAAGGGCGGTCTCAGGGGTGGTCACAGGGGTCCCGGGGACCGGCAAAGTCTCAGGGGCGGTCTCAGGGGCGGCTATAGCCAGTTCAGAGGTGCTGGACACCAGCCAGAATTCAGGGGGGCTGCTAGCCAGCCGGGGATCAGGAAAGCTGCTAGTCAGCTGGGGATCAAGGTTCAAAGACAGCCTTGGGACACTAGGAAACTCGGGAACTCTAGGAAACTCGGGAACTCTAGGAAACTCTACGAAAAGCTCGGGGACACTAGGGAGCTCAGGGACACTAGGAAGTTCGGGGACACTAGGAAGCTCGGGGAAGCTGGGCAGTGCTGGGACACTGGGCAACTTGGGGACACTAAGGGGCTCTGGGACACTAGGAAGCTCGGGGACACTAGGAAAGCTGCTAGCAAGCCTGGAGTCAGGGGGGTTACTAGGTGGCCAGGATTCGGGGAGGTTGCTAGCTAGCTGGGGGTCTGAGAGGCCGCTAGCCAGCCTAAATTCAGGGGGGCTGCTAGCTAGCCTGGGATCTGGGAGAGTGCTAGCTAGCCTGGACTCAAGGGGGTTGCTAACTAGCCTGGGCTCAGGAAGGCTACTAGCTAGCCGGGGCTCAGAGAGGCTGCTAGCCAGCCGGGGATCAAGAAGGCTGCTAGCAAGCCTGGATTCAGGGGAGATGCTAGCTAGCAGGGATTCAGGGGGGTTGCTAGCTAGCTGGGGCTCAGGGAGGTTGCTAGCTAGCCGGGGCTCAGGAAGGCTGCTAGCTAGCCGGGGCTCAAGAAAGTTGCTAGCTAGCCGGGAATCAGGAAGACTGCTAGCTAGCCTGGATTTAGGGAGGTTGCTAGCTAGCGGGGAATCAGAGGGGTTGCTAGCTAGCAGGGACTCAGGGGGATCGCTAGCTAGCCGGGGCTCAGGGACGTTGCTAGCCAGCTTGCATTCAGGTGGGCTGCTAGCTAGCCGGGGATTAGGGAGACTGCTAACTAACTCGGGGTCAGGAGAACTGCACGTCGGCCCAGGGTCAGGAGAGCTGCATGCCAGCTCGGGGTCAGGAGAGCTGCACGCCAGCCCGGGAGCAGAAGGGTTGCACGGCAGCTCGGGGACGCTAGGGAACGAGGACTCTGGGGTGAAGAGCGGGGCATTGTGACGGGAGCCATGTCTTCCTCTTCCCCGTCTGCGACCTCCGCGGGTCCCAGAGAAAACAGCCAGGCGGGTACCCTCATAGGACGGCTGGTGGTTGGGGGCATACGCTGACTGGGTAGCCTCTGAGCAATCCAGCAAGCGTTCTGGGGAAGCCGGAGGGGAAGTGGGCGGATCGACAATACATGCCCCGACGGCCACAACGTTTGCCGACTGGGGAGGAAGCAGGCTGGTGGGTGAGTCACTGGAGGTGGCTTGAAAAAAGTGATTTAGCCAGTGCTTAATAACCTCCAACTGGGGAACAAAGTGACTCACCCACGGTCTCTCCGACAACCACTGCTGCTGGATGGTGAGCTTCTCCAGAAGAGGGGGGTGCTGGTCCGGCGCAGAGCAACGCAGACACTGCACGGTCCAGCCGAACTCCAAAACCTTCTTCTTAAAGAGAAGCTTCTCCACTGGGTCCATGTCTGGTCAGATCGTTCTGTTACGGGGAGGCGGAGGAAAGAGGACCCAAACGCAGAGAGAGGCAGGCAGGCAGGCGATGGTTAAACACAGGTTTAATGAACAAAAACTGAGGAGAGCAAACAACGAAGGAAGTCCTGAAAGCACAGGCAAAAAGGTCCAAAATACAAAAACCAGAATAGGGAATCCAAAGACAAGGGCACAGGCTACGACACGCTGACAGGACAGGAACACAAACTGACACAAAACGATCTGACACCAGACAAAGGAAACACAGGGGCTAAATTAGGTAACGAGAAGACGCAAGACAGGTGACACCAGGGCTGGGGAACAGGTGGAGCACATCAGACAATCACACAGGTGGGAAAACACAAAGTAAAGCTAGACAAGACAAGACAGAAAACAGACTATCAAAATAAAACAGGAAACCAGAACAACAGACAGGAAACATGGAATAAACTAAACACAGAGACTTGACACAACAAGATAAGACACAACAGGGAACAGCAATATACAGAATAATGCAACAAAAACAGAAAATGTACAAAACAATAACTCATATAACTAATATAATTCATATAACTCATATAACTCATATAACTAATATAACTCAAATAACTAATATAACTCATATAACTCATATAACTCATATAACTAATATAACTCATGGAAGTAATATAACTAATATTACTAATAACTCATATAATTAATATAACTCATATAACTAATGTAACTAATATAACTAATAACTCAGATAACTAATAACTCATATAACTAATATAACTCATATAACTAATAGTAACTAATATAACCAATATAACCAATATAACTAATATAACTATAACTAATATAACTATAACTAATATAACTAATATAACTCATATAACTAATATAACTATAACTAATATAACTAATATAACTCATATAACTAATATAACTATAACTAATATAACTAATATAACTCATATAACTAATATAACTATAACTAATATAACTATAAACTATAACTAACTAATATAACTATAACTCATATAACTATAACTAATATAACTAATATAACTATAACTCATATAACTAATATAACTAATATAACTATAACTAATATAACTAATATAACTATAACTAATATAACTAATATAACTATAACTAATATAACTCATATTTCAGACTTGTACAACACGTTTAAAAGGTTTAAGTTCAAATATAATCAGGAAAGACTTTCAACTTTATCACTAACAATGTGTATGTGTTCCTGTGTGTGTGTGTGTGTGTGTGTGTGTGTGTGTGTGTGTGTTTCTGTGTTTCTGTGTTTCTGTGTGTGTGTGTGTGTGTGTGTGTGTGTGTGTGTGTGTGTGTTTCTGTGTTTCTGTGTGTGTGTGTGTGTGTGTGTGTGTGTGTGTGTGTGTGTTTCTGTGTTTCTGTGTGTGTGTGTGTGTGTGTGTGTGTGTGTGTGTGTGTGTGTGTGTTTCTGTGTGTGTGTGTTTCTGTGTGTGTGTGTGTGTGTGTGTGTGTGTGTGTGTGTGTGTGTGTGTGTGTGTGTGTGTGTGTGTGTTTCTGTGTTCCTGTGTGTGTGTGTGTGTGTGTGTGTGTTTCTGTGTTTCTGTGTTTCTGTGTGTGTGTGTGTGTGTGTGTGTGTGTGTGTGTGTTTCTGTGTTTCTGTGTGTGTGTGTGTGTGTGTGTGTGTGTGTGTGTGTGTGTTTCTGTGTTTCTGTGTGTGTGTGTGTGTGTGTGTGTGTGTGTGTGTGTGTGTGTGTGTGTGTGTGTGTGTGTGTGTGTGTATGTTCTCTCTCTCTCTCTGCTGACTCAGCTGGGATCAGACTCTGTGTTTCCATGAGAACAAAGGCTTCGTCACCGCAGCAACACAAACAAAGGTCGGCCATGTTTCCAGAACTCCCAGCTCCCATAAATCCGGGCGGCGAGCAGCTCTGAGCGGTTTGCCACACCATGCCTCTGCCCCGACGCCGCTCCTCCTTCCTGGGACAGCAGTCCTCTGAGCGCCCGGGCGCCTCTGCCGGCGCCTGCGGGCGCATCAGCTCAACCAGCACGGCCGCGCCTCGCGGTGTCTTCGTAGGCCCCGCCCCCGTGGCAGTGGGCGGGGCTTCCTGCCTGGGGACGCGCGTGTCGCGGCGTGCACTGGGCATCAGCAGCGTGTTCCTGCAGGGGATGCGGAGCAGCGCGGCGCCCGTGCTGCCCCAAGCCGGGCCGCGGATGGCGGGGCAAGGGGGCGCGGCGGCGGCTGGGCTGAACGTGTGTCTGATGGAGTACCGAGACAAAGTGCAAGCGCTGGAGATGCTGAACCAGCAGCTGGAGGAGCAGATCAGACTCTGTCTGGACCGCAAGGCGTCCAGTGCCGGCGCCTGGGGGGCGCTCCGCTCTGAGTGGGAGGACGTCTACAGACAGGTGAGGATGGGTACAGACAGGTGAGGACGTCTACAGACAGGTGAAGACGGGTACAGACAGGTGAGGACGTCTACAGACAGGTGAGGACGGGTACAGACAGTTGAGGACGGGTACAGACAGGTGAGGACAGGTACAGACAGGTGAGGACGGGTACAGACAGGTGAGGACGTCTACAGACAGGTGAGGACGTGTACAGACAGGTGAGGATGGGTACAGACATGTACAGACAGGTGAGGACGTCTAGAGACAGGTTAGGACGGGTACAGACAGGTTAGGACGGGTACAGACAGGTGAGGACGGGTACAGACAGGTGAGGACGTCTACAGACAGGTGAGGACGGGTACAGACAGGTGAGGACAGGTACAGACAGGTGAGAAAGGGTACAGACAGGTGAGGACGGGTACAGACAGGTGAGGACGGGTACAGACAGGTGAGGACGTCTACAGACAGGTGAGGATGGGTACAGACAGGTGAGGACAGGTACAGACAGGTGAGGACGGGTACAGACAGGTGAGGACGGGTACAGACAGGTGAGGACGTCTACAGACAGGTGAGGACGGGTACAGACAGGTCCATACAGGTGAGGACGGGTACAGACAGGTGAGGACGTCTACAGACAGGTGAGGACGGATACTGACAGGTGAGGACGTCTACAGACAGGTGAGGACATGTACAGACAGGTGAGGACGGGTACAGACAGGTACAGACAGGTGAGAACGTCTAGAGACAGGTGAGGACGGGTACAGACAGGTGAGGACGGGTACAGACAGGTACAGACAGGTGAGGACGGGTACAGACAGGTGAGGACGTCTACAGACAGGTGAGGACGGATACAGACAGGTGAGGATGTCTACAGACAGGTGAGGACGGGTACAGACAGGTGAGGACGTCTACAGACAGGTGAGGACGTGTACAGACAGGTGAGGATGGGTACAGACAGGTACAGACAGATGAGGACGTCTAGAGACAGGTGAGGACGGGAACAGACAGGTGAGGACAGGTACAGACAGGTACAGACAGGTGAGGACGGGTACAGACAGGTGAGGACGTCTACAGACAGGTGAGGACGGGTACAGACAGGTGAGGACAGGTACAGACAGGTGAGGACGGGTACAGACAGGTGAGGACGGGTACAGACAGGTCCATACAGGTGAGGACGGGTACAGACAGGTGAGGACGTCTACAGACAGGTGAGGACATGTACAGACAGGTGAGGACGTCTACAGACAGGTGAGGACATGTACAGACAGGTGAGGACGGGTACAGACAGGTACAGACAGGTGAGAACGTCTAGAGACAGGTGACGACGGGTACAGACAGGTGAGGACGGGTACAGACAGGTACAGACAGGTGAGGACGGGTACAGACAGGTGAGGACGTCTACAGACAGGTGAGGACGGGTACAGACAGGTGAGGACGTCTACAGACAGGTGAGGACGTGTACAGACAGGTGAGGACGGGTACAGACAGGTACAGACAGATGAGGACGTCTAGAGACAGGTGAGGACGGGTACAGACAGGTGAGGACGGGTACAGACAGGTACAGACAGGTGAGGACGGGTACAGACAGGTACAGACAGGTGAGGACGGGTACAGACAGGTGAGGACTTCTACAGACAGGTGAGGACAGGTACAGACAGGTGAGAACGTCTACAGACAGGTGAGGATGGGTACAGACAGGTGAGGACGGGTACAGACAGGTGAGGACGGGTACAGACAGGTGAGGACGTCTACAGACAGGTGAAGACGGGTACAGACAGGTGAGGACGGGTACAGACAGGTGAGGACGGGTACAGACAGGTGAGGACGGGTACAGACAGGTGAGGACGGGTACAGACAGGTGAAGACGGATACAGACAGGTGAGGACGGGTACAGACAGGTGAAGACGGGTACAGACAGGTGAAGACGGGTACAGACAGGTGAGGACGGGTACAGACAGGTGAAGACGGGTACAGACAGGTGAAGACGGGTACAGACAGGTGAAGACGGGTACAGACAGGTGAAGACGGGTACACGCTAGAGGGTGACATGGGAATCAATTGTCGCTCCCATCCCATCCAGAGCCCACGAAAATACTCCTGTTGTATCCCGATCATATGACTGTCCCCCCAAAAAAATCCTGTCCTGCAAAATCCGTCTGTGTGTGTGTGTGTGTGTGTGTGTGTGTTCTTGTTCTATTATATTCATGGGGTCCAAAAACCAGGAATACAGTATACTTGTGGGGTCCCGACAGCTTTGTGGGCCCAAAATGCTGGACCCCACAAGTTTAAAGGTCTGTTTGAGGGTTAAGACTTGGTTTTAGGATTAGGGTTAGAATTAGGTTATGGTTAGGGTGAGGGTAAGGGTTAAGGTTAGGCATTTAGTGGTGATGGTTAAGGTTAGGGTAAGGGGCTAGGGAATGCATTATGTCAATGACGGGTCCCCACAAAGATAGTGAAACGCACTGTGTGTGTGTGTGTGTGTGTGTGTGTGTGTGTGTGTGTGTGTGTGTGTGTACAGCTTCTTTCAGATCTTTGGTTTCCTGTTTTTCCTGCAGGTCAGTGAAGCGATCCTGGACAACGCTCGGCTGATGCTGCAGACGGAGAACGTTCAGGCCAACGCAGAGGACTTCAAGGAGAGGTCAGAGGTCACACACACACACACACACACACACACACACACACACACACACACACACACACACACACTAAAACACACACAGACACACACACACTAACACACAAACACACACAAACGTTTGTTTTACTATCTTTGTGGGGACCCGTCATTGACATAATGCATTCCCTAGCCCCTTACCCTAACCTTAACCATCACCACTAAATGCCTAACCTTAACCCTTACCCTCACCCTAACCATAACCTAATTCTAACCCTAATCCTAAAACCAAGTCTTAACCCTCAAACAGACCTTTAACCTTGTGGGGTCCAGCATTTTGGGCCCCATAAAGCTGTGCAGACCCCACAAGTATACTGGACTCCCCGGTTTTTGGACCCCACGAATATAGTAGAACAAGGCCTCACTCACACACACACACACACACACACACACACAGTGAGGGGTGAGGGCTGTGGGCTAACTCCAGTAGTGTTCTTCACCTGTTTGGAAGGTTTTTGGGAGGAGTAACTAATGTAGTACTAGTAACTAAGGTAGTACTAAGTAACTAAGGTAGTACTAAGTAACTAGGGTAGTACTAAGTAACTAGGGTGTTTTTGGGTCCTGCAGGTTTGAGAACGAGCAGCCTTTCAGGAAGGCCGTGGAGGAGGAGATCAGCTCGCTGTACAAAGTGATGGAGGACGCCGACCTGACGAAGGCTGAGCTGGAGGAGCAGATGGAGGACATGAGAGCTGAGCTGAGAAACCTGGAGCTCAACCACGAGCAGGTCGCACCAAACTACTCAACACACAACTATCCTCACACACAGAATACACAACATTCACCCTGAAAACTACTCAACACACAACTATCCTCAGAAAACCCAGCCTGACCAGCCAGGTCAGTGTTACCCTCATCACTTCAATGTTCTAAGCACAAACAGACATTTGGAAAAACAGAAAAATGGGTTAAAATATCAAATTTTTTATTTTTTTCCTCCTTGACAAATTAAAAAATTGGATCTTTAAACTGTTTTTCCAATTTTCTGTTTTTATCAGAGGATCAGAAATTGAGAAAATTACAAAATTGCGTCTGAGCTCCAATTATTCATAATACTGTAATGGTATTCTCTCTCTCTAATTATTAATAATACTGTAATGGTATTCTCTCTCTCTAATTATTCATAATACTGTAATGGTATTCTCTCTCTCTAATTATTCATAATACTGTAATGGTATTCTCTCTCTCTAATTATTAATAATACTGTAATGGTATTCTCTCTCTCTAATTATTCATAATACTGTAATGGTATTCTCTCTCTCTAATTATTAATAATACTGTAATGGTATTCTCTCTCTCTAATTATTAATAATACTGTAATGGTATTCTCTTCCTCTACTTTGTGGAATATGAAGGTCATTAACTGCATATGGACCAAAAAAAACTAAAAACTGACAGACTGTCGGGGTCAGAGGTGAAACTGATGGTTTAGAGTGGGGTGGGGGGGGGCAGGATGTATTGCAGTATTATTAATAATTGGAGTTCAGACGCAATTTTCTAATTTCTGATCCTCTGATAAAAACAGAAAATTGGAAACAGTTTAAAGATCCATTTTTTTAATTTGTCAAGGTGGAAAAAAATGAAAAATTAGATATTTTAACCCATTTTTCTGTTTTTCCAAATGTCTGTTTGTGCTTAGAAAACTGAAGTGATGAGTGTTACCCTGACCAGCCAGCCCCACATCCAGATGTTGGGTCTGGGTCTGGGTCTGACCCACATCCAGATGTTGGGTCTGGGAACTCCCCATTGGCTGGGCTCAATCCGAGGGGAGGGATAAACGGTTGTCTTTCAAATTCTCTCTGCACCAATAGGATAGCTCTACAACCAATCAGAGCAAGGCTAGTTGATAGATTCAACTTTAAACTCTGAACACATCTTCCTTTTTTAAGAATGACTTCAGGGCCGTTCTTTGTTCTTTTCTCAAAGAAAAGCTGAACTCCAAGTCTTCCAGAGACCGCTGTTCACCAGCAGCAGCAGCCATAAGCCCCGCCCACCGATTCTATACACGATGTGATTGGCTTGACTAGAATTTGGTTTTTCCAGCTCGCAAGCCAACGGAGAGTTGCTAGACGACCCTGCTGCAGATTACATTTGCTGCCTCTAGACCAGGGGTCACCAACACGGTGCCCGTGGGCACCAGGTAGCCCCCAAGGACCACATGAGGAGCCCTCAGGCCTGTTCTAAAAATGAAAATTGAATATTGATATTATCTGTTTCCCACCTTGTTAAGTCATTGTTGATAATTATTGTGAGAAATCATTAACGTGATCAGTGTCTTCACATAGATGAGTATCATTAATCATTAATAATCATATATAACTAAAGGCAAACTGAGCAAATTAGTTATTTCAGAAGAGCGTATCAAACTGGTAGCCCTTCGTATGACTCAGTACCCATGAAGTAGCTCTCAGTTTCTAAAGGTTGGTGAGCCCTGGTCTACAGCATGTTCTAGATTTCTAGGTTAAGAAAACATAACATTCAACCTGAAAGCTACTGAACCCTTTAGCATCCTGACACACAGAGGAAACAAGCAGATGTTGGGTGGAGTCTGGTGTCAATAGACAACTGCTGACTTTCACTGAGATTATTTTGGCTGTGTCTCATTCTGCATACTTCCGTCAGTCCACTGCTAATGGTCACTGACCACTTCCTGCTGTAGTCCACTGCTAATGGTCACTGACCACTTCCTGCTGTAGTCCCACTGCTAATGGTCACTGACCACTTCCTGCTGTAGTCCACTGCTAATGGTCACTGACCACTTCCTGCTGTAGTCCACTGCTAATGGTCACTGACCACTTCCTGCTGTAGTCCACTGCTAATGGTCACTGACCACTTCCTGCTGTAGTCCTACTAACGATGGTTAGTATTGTCCCAAAAGGAACATTTACGTTGAAACACTTACCAGAAATGACGAGCAGTCGGCTCCAATCAGCTGCCAGTCGACGTCCCTGGTCCCTCCCCTTTCTGCTTTGTAGTCCAGATGGCGCCCGTTTAGTGCGAGTAGGCTCCATTGCTCCACACTGAACTTTTTGACCGTTTTTAGGGGGTCATCCTGGTACTTTCAGTGCGTTATCTCCACGATATACTTCAAACTAAGAGTTTGAAGTGTGACAGTAGGCGCTTTGAGACACAGCCATGGATTTATTTGATTGGTTAATTTATATTTTTGAGAGCAGTAAACTGACCCTAAATGTGCGTGCAGGATGTGCGCGCCCTCTACAGTCAGATGGCGGGCGACGAGCCCGACTCGCCGATAGAAACTAGTCTGGACCAGATCCTGGAGTTCATCCGGAACCATTGGGAGAAAGTTACGGAGAGGAACCGAGCCGACACCGACAGCTACCTGGAGTGCAAGGTGAGGCTCAAAGTACCCCCCCTCTAATGGAGAAAACTGTAACCCCCCCTCTACTGGAGAAAACAGTAACCCCCCCCTCTAATGGAGAAAACTGTAACCCCCCCTCTACCGGAGAAAACAGTAACCCCCCTCTAATGGAGAAAACAGTAACCCCCCCTCTAATGGAGAAAACAGTAACCCCCCCTCTAACGGAGAAAACTGTTTAACCCTCTCTAACGGAGAAAACAGTAACCCCCCCTCTAATGGAGAAAACTGTTTAACCCTCTCTAACGGAGAAAACAGTAACACCCCTACGGAAAAACAGTAACCCCCCCTCTAAGGAGAAAACGACCCCCCCAACAGAAAACAGTAACCCCCCTACAGAAAACATAACCCCACCCTAACAGAGAAAACAGTAACCCCCCCTAAGGAGAAAACAGTAACCCCCCCCTAACAGAGAAAACTGTAACCCCCCCTCTACCGGAGAAAACAGTAACCCCCCTCTAACGGAGAAAACAGTAACCCCCCTCTAATGGAGAAAACAGTAACCCCCCCTCTAATGGAGAAAACAGTAACCCCCCCTCTAACGGAGAAAACTGTTTAACCCTCTCTAACGGAGAAAACAGTAACCCCCCCTCTAATGGAGAAAACTGTTTAACCCTCTCTAACGGAGAAAACAGTAACACCCCTCTAACGGAGAAAACAGTAACCCCCCCTCTAATGGAGAAAACAGTAACCCCCCCTCTAATGGAGAAAACAGTAACCCCCCCTCTAATGGAGAAAACAGTAACCCCCCTCTAATGGAGAAAACAGTAACACCCCTCTAACGGAGAAAACAGTAACCCCCCCTCTAATGGAGAAAACAGTAACACCCCTCTAACGGAGAAAACAGTAACCCCCCCTCTAACAGAGAAAACAGTAACCCCCCTCTAATGGAGAAAACAGTAACCCCCCTCTAACAGAGAAAACAGTAACCCCCCTCTAATGG
Source organism: Sander lucioperca (assembly GCF_008315115.2). Taxonomy (NCBI): domain Eukaryota; kingdom Metazoa; phylum Chordata; class Actinopteri; order Perciformes; family Percidae; genus Sander; species Sander lucioperca. Next base: position 20,667,220 of record NC_050181.1, read on the forward strand.
AGAAAACAGCTGGAATATTTTTAATAAGTCGGAATTTATGTCTGTGTGTGTGTGTGTGTATGTGTGTATGTATTGTGTGTGTGTGTGTCTCTGTGTGTGTGTGTGTGTGTGTGTGTGTGGATGTGTGTATGTATTGTGTGTGTGTGTGTGTGTATGTGTGTGTGTCTCTGTGTGTGTGTGTGTGTGTGTGTGTGTGTGTGTGTGTGTGTGTGTGTGTGTGTGTGTGTACAGGAGTCTGAGTGTGTGAGCAGCAGCCTGAGTCCCGAGCAGCAGCAGCTGGAGCTCCTGAAGGCCGAGTGTAACGACGCAGGCTGTAAGATCCAGAGTCTGCAGGCCGAGACCGAGTCCATCCGAGCCCTGGTGAGTCACGCATGCCAACAAGTCTCAGGTCTCTGAGCTAGAGTCCAAGTCTCAGGTCTCTGAGCTAGAGTCCAAGTCTCAGGTCTCTGAGCTAGAGTCCAAGTCTCAGGTCTCTGAGCTGGAGTCCAAGTCAAGTCTCTTGACACTTCATTGGAAGTCTCTTTGGATATAACAAAGATGAAAGTAATAGAATACATGTACAATGACAACAGGCTGAACTGAGGCACACAAAATAACTCAATACACAATCATGTGTGTGTGTGTGTGTGTGTGTGTGTGTGTGTGTGTATATATGTGTGTGTGTGTGTGTGTCTAGAAACGTGGTCTGGAGAACTCTCTGGGTGACGCCCGCCACTGGCACGCCATTGAGCTGCAGAACCTGGGCTCGGTGGTGGCGAAGCTGGAGGCTGAGCTGTCCGACGTGCACGGCGAGATTGAGCAGCAGCGCCGGGACTACGACACGTTGCTTAGCAACAAGCAGCGGCTAGAGCAGGAGATCGCCATGTATCACGGCGTCCTGGACGGAGAGGAGAGCCGCTTCCAGCCGCCAGACACGCTGTGAGAACCATCTGTCGGTACGCGATCTGTGCTGCCTGCACGATCCCATATGCACATAACTACGTAGTACTCATACCTGCAAACTAGTCGCTTTTCGGCGAAAATCACCGTTTTGAATGTCAAAATATCATCCACGTGAACTGTGTAGATCCGAAGAGTTAAGGTGCCGACACACCGAGCTGATAATCGTCTGGCGAGGTCGGTGACTCGAGTCTGTTCGGTGCGCTCCGTGCCGTCGTCCGTCAGAGGGGCCGTCAGCTTTAATTTTGGCCGATTTGACATGTATAATCGGGGGGGCGGGCACTGCCGGCAGTCAGACTCAATGAGCCGTCTGATTGGTGGAGAGCTAACCAGGAAACGGGGAGCAAGATGAGCGTGACTAGAGTCTCTCAAAATCTGATGAACATCTTCTAAACTGACCTTTGTTGATCTGAAATGAAGACAGATTCAGCAACTGCACGGCCTATTTCTCTCTTAAAATGTTTTCAGAAACACGTTTCGGTGAACTATTTTAGTCCAATATGAGATCGTATTCTGAACGAGCCGCCATTATGGTCGGGGAGCAGCCAGACCCACGTGGCGCGTTTGTCACGTGCGGGGGGGGCGCATTTTTTCAAATACGCCGCACTTTCGCCGCATAAATTGCCAATTTCCGCGCAAAATATGCGGGGCTTGCATGATTTCATAATCCCCGCATTTTCGTTGCAAAAAAGTCCCACACATATCTTAGCAGAAAGATGAAAAATGTTGCGTTTACTTCACACAAGAGCAGCCATTTCCCCCCGTTGCCATGGGAACGTTATGAAGTGACGTAATCACGCGACGTGAACATCATCGAAAAGCTGCAAACCCCGCGATGAAGCCACGATGAAACCACAGTTTTAAAAAGTTCCCGCAATTTCATCGCATAAAAGTGCATAAATATCCCGCATATTCCATCACATTTTTAAGAAAACGTGCCGCATAATCAAGGAGTTTAGTCCAAAACTATCACAAAAAACTCCACATTTTTCTGGAAGGACTGATTGCGGTTCAGGCACCGTTTTAAAAGCATCGTTTTAGCACCGGGAAAATGTTGTGTTTTTCTTTATTGACGGCCAGGCGGCATATTTTCGTACTAAATAAACACCGGAGCGACCACCACCGGACAAATCATTAATATTTTAGTTTTTGACACTTTAAAAGACCCTCAAACTAAAACCTGAAAGCAACCGTTAAAATATATAACAGCTGTTACGTCAGTTCTACTTTACGTTAAAATACAACCAATCAGTACTTGTCTTTATAGGTATTACTGTGACGTCTTAATGTAGCTGTAGACGGCTTCTCCCCGTGTTTAGTTAGGGTTAACGTTATTTTAGACTGAATCAAGCTGTCAGCTAGCACTTAGCCGAATTAGCTGTTAGCTAAACTAGCGTTAGCTTCCCGGTGGAGGCTAACGGCAGACCGCTACAGTGTCGTAAATCCTCGTAAAACAGGATTATCATCTTGTGCGTATGGGATCGTGCAGGCAGCACATTCATGTATTCATGGCTACAGGAGTGTCTCTGTGTGGGCTCATGTGTTGTTGATGCGTCCTAATGTGTGTCTGTGTACTTCTACCTGTGTGTACTGTGTGTGGTACTTGTGTTGTGTTTTTCTCATGCCATCAACCTGCCAGCTGTCATAATCTGGAACAGTGGTTGTGTCATTTTTATTTGTCTGTGTCTACGTCTTCCTTGTTTTATGTGTATTTGTTGTATTGTTGTAGTGTATATATTGTTTTTCAGCGTTCAATCCAACTCCTCCGAACTGGTAAAATCAGGACGTTTGGACAGTGGCTGTCAGCGTCTGATGCGATGAAAAAGGCGTCTTTCAGCGTGTTTGGGTAACGCCCCGGGGAGAGCAGCAGTTAGAGAGGATTTAGAGAGTAGTATGTAAGGGCGAACCATGCCGTTCTTCCCGCATGTCACAGGACCGTAAGCCCAACCACAACCTTTTCTTAACATAACTGCGTCAAAAGCTTTGTAAACAGACCATTTTCTGACCATTCTGCTCCATTGATTTCAGTAGAAATGGCCTTTCTATCATGTTATTTCTATGGTTCTAATCACTGATTGTTGAATACCTGTGCAGGTGTCCAGGTGTGCACTCAGAGGCTGAGGGGGCAACAAGTGTGTCTGCCGACTCCAGCACCCCTGACCAGCTGATCCAGGACCCCCAGCCAGCTGAGCCAGGACCCCCATCCAGCTGATCCAGGACCCCCATCCAGCTGATCCAGGACCCCCATCCAGCTGATCCAGGACCCCCATCCAGCTGATCCAGGACCCCCGGCCAGCTGATCTTAGACCCCCGGCCAGCTGATCTTAGACCCCGGCCAGCTGATCCAGGACCCCCAGCCAGCTGACCCAGCTGATCACGGACTAAATCCTGCAGAGGGTTCTGGTTTCTGGATGTTTTGTGACTCTGAGGTGAACTGGTCTCTGGGACTCTGTGTGAACGTGTGAACCAGGGGTGTTAATCACACGTTTATAACCATATTATATCCACATAGTTACTGATAATATCACAGTCTGCCACACTACGGTTTGGATGCAGGGCAGCACAATGAATGGGAACGTTATGGGAATGTTATGGGAACGTTATGGGAACGTTATGGGAATGTTGTGGGAATGTTGTGGGAATGTTGTGGGAATCTCAATAATAAACTTTAATTTAAAACTGGACTAAACCGGTATGAAGTCAGTGTGATTTGTATTTGTGTGAATCATAAAGCAACTAAAATATGATTTGACACTGATTACTGAGCTCTTCAGACATTTAAATGAAAAACTAACTTAGATTAAATATTAAGTACTAAACAGACGATGTGTCCTGAGGACCCGACAGGAAGCGGTCCTCGAGTCCAGACTGCAGACGCTTCTGGTTCTGGATCTGGATCTAAACTGGGAGCAGCAACCCGACGGACAACACGCTGAAATACTCTCTAGTCCAGTTACATAAATAATCAACTTTAGACAGACAGACAGACAGACAGACAGACAGACAGACAGACAGACAGACAGACAGACAGACAGACAGACACACACACACACACACACACACACAGCATGAGACGTTCAGGTTCAGCCTCTTTAATAAACCCATTAAGAAATATCAACCAATCACAACTCATCAATAAGACATTTGGAGGCTCCAAATTTTTTTATTATTGTTGTTAAAGGATCGTGACTGGACATTCAGAAGTTTAAAATAGCAGCAACTGTAAGGTAACGTTGAGTTAAGTGAGAAGCTTTCAGCCGCGCGTCATGGTCTTCATCAGAGGATCTGGGTCATCCAACAACCTTCAGAGTTACCACACTTCTTTTGAAGTTATGCAAATTAGTAACGTAATAATAAGAATAGAAACTATACATCTTCTTTATATAACAGTAAACATTCCTCATGGTTTCACTTCTACTTTAACACCAAATACTCAGACCCCCCCAACCTGACGGCTGCTTCTTTACAGTTCTCAGCACTGAGCCACAATCTAGTGGAGGGCAGCACCACTTTGTGTCTGTCTGTGTGTGTCTCTGTGTGTGTGTGTGTGTGCGTGCGTGCGTGCTGTGTGTGTGTGTGTGTGTGTGTGTGTGCATGCCGTGTGTGTACACCCATGGAGGAGTGGGACTTACACTCATGGAGGGCGGGACTTAGACTAACGGGGGGCAGGACTTAGACTCATGGGGGCGGGACTTAGACTAACGGGGGGCGGGACTTATCCTCTCTATTCAGCAGGACAAAGACAGAATGGCGGCAGGGATACTGAACCTCACAGAAACAAAAAGTGACTTTTCTTCATCGTTCACACACCGAGACTTAGAGTTCATATATATTATTTATATTAATATTATTATAATATATAAGGTGTAAAGATCCAATCACAGTGACTTAAATCAGTGGTTCCAAAACACACATCAGACTATCTGAGATTTCATCCCAAAAACATACCAAAAATAGTCAAAATATTTCAAGAAAAAAAGTTGAGTAAAGTTGATATTTTAAAATACTTTGACTGCAGTAGGGTTACTGTGTGGCACACACACACACACACACACACACACACACACACACACACACACACACACACACACACACACACACACACACACACACACACACACAGGGTTACTGTGTGGTATTAGTGTGTGTACAAGTACTTTGACTGCAGTAAAGTAACTGATTACTTCTTCCAAACTGACTGTTCACATATTTAGTTTCATCTGTAACTTACAAACATCATGCAGCCAAAGTGGGATCATTTATATAATATCTTCAATATTCCGACTTTTCTTGTTGAAATATCCGTCTGTTTAGACTCGTAAACCGCTGATTTAAAGTCCCCGAGCCGCCTGGAGACGCCGTCTCACTCAGACGTGTTGGCGTCCGTCTGTCCGTCTCGCTGCACTGAACAGACCCAGAGCTGGTGCTGTCCCACGTCAGCAGCTCTGGTTACACACACACACACACACACACACACACACACACACACACACACACACACACACACACACACACACAGAGAGAGACGCGCGCACACACACACACACACACACACACACACACACACACACACACACACACACACACACACACACACACACACACACACAGAGAGACACGCACACACACACACACACACACAGACGCGCGCACACACACACACACAGACACACACACACACACACAGTCGCGTGCACACACACACACACACACACACACACAGACACATACATACATACACACATGTGCGCACACACAGACACAGACACACACACACACACACACACACACACACACAGACACACATACATATACACACAGACACATACATACATACACACATGTGCGCACACACAGACACAGACACACACACACACACACACACACACACACACACAGACACAGACACACACACACACACACACACACACACACACAGACACAGACACACACACACACACACACACACAGCAGTGAGCTGGTCCTGTCCCACTGTCCTGTCAGCAGCTCTGGTTACAGTCCTGTTGGCCGTTTCCCGGGCCGGGGATCTCGGGACGCTCTACCTAAAGACAGACGGGCCATGTCCAAAATGTCTCCTCCCTCCTGACACCGTGTACTGTCCCATGATGTCAACATCTCCCCCCTCTCCCCCCACACCCAGCTCAGGCTGCACCAGGCAGACGTCTGTCAGACCCGCCCGACTCGTTTCAATCAAGCATTAAATCAACATGTAACCACAACGCTAGCAGCTAGCCTGCGCGGGCTAGCTCTTCAGTTTTTACCCATAATCCCCCAGGCGTGGCGTCAGTGTGCGTGTCTGAGCGCGGCCGTCGTACCGATAAAGCTCAGATTTGCGCCGGCAGCGTAGCGCGCCGCCTGCAGCGTCAGTAAGAGAAAGGTTAGAATCCTGCGCTGTGATTGGTGCGTTCTAGGCGGGCTGTAGCGGTATGCAGCCGACGCCGACCCCCCCCTCGTGGCACAGCATGGGCGTCATGAAAGTCCAGCGGCCCGTGTCGGGGTTGTACGTCTCCACCGAGCCGAGGTTGGACTGGCCGTCGTAGCCGCCGACGGCGTACAGCCGTCCCGACGTGGCGACTAGCGAGACCCGGCTTCGCCGTGTGTTCATGGCGGGCAGCTCGCTCCACTGGCCCGCCGCCGACACGAAGACCTCGGCGCCACTCAGGAAACCGGAGCCGTCGTACCCCCCCACCACGTACATGCTGCTGCCCAGCGCCGCCGCGCCGTGCCGGCAACGCTTGTTCATCATGGGCGCCGCCGGGTGCCAGCGGTTAGTGTGGTGGTTGTAGGACTCCACCTGCAGGGGGACAGTTATAACACAGTTATAACACCCATTATATAGTTATAACACACATTATATTATACACAGTTATAACAATTATATTATACAGTTATAACACAGTTATAACACACATTATTATATTATACACAGTTATAACAGTTACAACAGTTATAACAAATTATTATATTATACAGTTATAACACACATTATATTATACACAGTTATAACACAGTTATAACACACATTATATTATACACAGTTATAACAGTTATAACAGACGTTATATTATACAGTTATAACACAGTTATAACACACGTTATATTATACACAGTTATAACACACGTTATATTATACACAGTTATAACACAGTTATAACACATTGGGAGGACTCGACTAGAATCAAACTGACCGTGTTGAAGATCTGTAAACCGTCATGGCCGCCAGAGACAAAGATGCGTCCGTCAAACACAGTCACACCAGCAGCGCTGCGACTGGCACTCATCTCCGTCACCACCGTCCACCTGCACATCATCCACACCATCATTATTATACACCACTGCAGGAGAAATACTCGTAATGATCATTAGTTTATACTAAAAAAACAACCACCAGACTCCATGTAAATAATCAGGACTTTTAGCGTGTATAGAGCCAGCATATTTCCACCAGACTCCATGTAAATAATCAGGACTTTTAGCGTGTATAGAGCCAGTATATCTCCACCAGACTCCATGTAAATAATCTGGACTTTTAGCGTGTATAGAGCCAGCATATTTCCACCAGACTCCATGTAAATAATCAGGACTTTTAGCGTGTATAGAGCCAGCATATTTCCACCAGACTCCATGTAAAAAATCTGGACTTTTAGCGTGTATAGAGCCAGCATATTTCCACCAGACTCCATGTAAATAATCTGGACTTTTAGCGTGTACAGAGCCAGCATATCTCCACATGTAAATGGGTGAATTAAGGGTTTATTTCAACCAAACCAGAGTGGTGATTGTTGGAACAGTGGAAAGATGAACCAAGACGGCTTTTGTTTTACGCTGATAAAAGTCCTGATTATTTACATGGACTTTTATAAGTCTGATTGAAGCTCCTGTGTGCTGTCAGTGCGGCCGGGGACTCACCGGTCCGTTAGTCTCCTTTTATAACTACTGTGTGTGCTGTCAGTGCTGTCGGGGATTCACCGGACCGTTAGTCTCCTTTTATAACTACTGTGTGTGCTGTCAGTGCTGTCGGGGATTCACCGGACCGTTAGTCTCCTTTTATAACTACTGTGTGTGCTGTCAGTGCTGTCGGGGATTCACCGGTCCGTACTCTCCTTTTATAACTACTGTGTGTGCTGTCAGTGCTGTCGGGGATTCACCGGTCCGTACTCTCCTTTTATAACTACTGTGTGTGCTGTCAGTGCTGTCGGGGATTCACCGGTCCGTACTCTCCTTTTATAACTACTGTGTGTGCTGTCAGTGCTGTCGGGGATTCACCGGTCCGTACTCTCCTTTTATAACTACTGTGTGTGCTGTCAGTGCTGTCGGGGATTCACCGGACCGTTAGTCTCCTTTTATAACTACTGTGTGTGCTGTCAGTGCTGTCGGGGATTCACCGGTCCGTACTCTCCTTTTATAACTACTGTGTGTGCTGTCAGTGCTGTCGGGGATTCACCGGTCCGTACTCTCCTTTTATAACTACTGTGTGTGCTGTCAGTGCTGTCGGGGATTCACCGGTCCGTACTCTCCTTTTATAACTACTGTGTGTGCTGTCAGTGCTGTCGGGGATTCACCGGTCCGTACTCTCCTTTTATAACTACTGTGTGTGCTGTCAGTGCTGTCGGGGATTCACCGGACCGTTAGTCTCCTTTTATAACTACTGTGTGTGCTGTCAGTGCTGTCGGGGATTCACCGGTCCGTACTCTCCTTTTATAACTACTGTGTGTGCTGTCAGTGCTGTCGGGGATTCACCGGTCCGTACTCTCCTTTTATAACTACTGTGTGTGCTGTCAGTGCTGTCGGGGATTCACCGGTCCGTACTCTCCTTTTATAACTACTGTGTGTGCCGTCAGTGCGGCCGGGGACTCACCGGTCCGTCTCTGGAGAGTAACTCTCCACAGAGTTCAGAGAGGATTTCCCGTCGTAGCCGCCGCACACGTAGATGTGTCCGTCAATCACAACCGTTCCCATGGCACTGAGGATGACAACACGTTATTACAACAGACAGGCAGACAGACAGGCAGAGAGACAGACAGGCAGGGATACAGAGAGACAGGCAGACAGAGAGACAGGCAGGGAGACAGAGAGGTAGGCAGGCAGAGAGGCAGACAGGCAGGCAGAGAGACAGACAGGCAGGCAGACAGAGAGGCAGGCAGACAGGCAGAGAGACAGGCAGGGAGACAGGCAGGCAGGGAGACAGGCAGGCAGACAGAGAGGCAGACAGGCAGGCAGAGAGACAGGCAGGCAGGCAGAGAGACAGACAGGCAGGCAGACAGAGAGGCAGACAGACAGACAGGCAGGCAGACAGAGAAGCAAGCAGACAGGCAGGCAGACGACAGGCAGAGAGACATGCAGACAGACAGCAGGCAGAGAGACAGGCAGGCAGACAGACATGCAGAGACAGGCAGACAGACAGAGAGACAGAGAGACAGACAGACAGACAGACAGGTGTCCTGACCTGCGCTGGCTGTTCATGCTGGATACGCGCGTCCAGCTGTCCGTCTCCGGGTTGTAAACCTCCACCGTGCTGAGTCGTGATTGGCCGTCGTATCCTCCGATGGCGTACAGCAGCCCGTTGACCACAGCCACGCCCACTCTGCTGCGAGCCGTCCTCATTGGCTGACAGCGCTCCCAGAAGTTACCAATCGGATCAAAGACTTCTACCACATTTAAAGAGTCACCTGGAGACAGAAACACAGACGTCAGCTGAGGACCAATCAAACGTCTGCAAGGACATCACAGCACGCACACACACAGACAGAGAGACAGGCAGACAGGCACGCAGACAGACAGATGGAGAGACAGATAGACACGCAGACAGACAGACAGGCAGACAGACAGACAGAGAGACAGGCAGACACACACACAGACAGGCACGCAGACAGACAGACAGACAGGCAGACAGGCACGCAGACAGACAGACAGACAGGCAGACAGGCACGCAGACAGACAGACAGACAGACACACACACACAGACAGGCACGCAGACAGACAGACAGACAGACAGACACGCAGACAGACAGACAGACAGACAGGCAGACAGAGACACAGACGAACAGAGAGACAGACACACAGACAGACAGAGAGACACGCAGACAGACAGACGAACAGAGAGACAGACACATAGACACACAGACAGACAGACATGCAGACACACAGACAGACAGACAGGCACGCAGACAGACAGACAGAGAGACAGACACACAGACAGACACGCAGACAGACAGGCACACAGTCACACAGACAGAGACACAGACAGACAGACAGATAGACAGACAGACAGACAGAGACACAGACAGACGAACAGACAGACAGAGACACAGACCGAGAGACAGTCACAGAGACACAGACAGGCAGACAGGCCGGCAGGCAGACAGGCAGGCAGAAAGACAGACAGAGAGAGACAGACAGACAGAGAGACAGACAGACAGACAGACAGACAGAGAGACAGAGAGACAGACAGACAGAGAGAGACAGACAGACAGGTGTACCTGAGCTGTTGAGTCCCCCCACAGCGTAGATGAGTCCCGTGATGGTTGTGCAGCATCTCTGTCTGGTTTTGAAGGCCGGCAGGTGAGGACGACGCTCCGGCATCAGGTGGAAATCTTTGGCTTCGTCCACCAGATCTCTGACAGGAAACAGGAAACAGGAAACAGGGCAGAGTCAGGTAGTGTGTCTCGCACTCTGTACTCAAAATACCAAGAGTAAGGACAGACGTGCCCGATTTGAGACACAGCAGCTGGTCTTCTCCTTTGTGGCTGACCTGAGTGAAATTATAATTTGTACTTTGTGAGAAACGTGGGCGTTTGTTTCGTCTTACCTGCATTTATGGCAGCAGCGTACAAGTTCGTCGGTCTGGACTCGGTCCGACAGGAACTGAGGCCGACACAGAGGAAGTCGGATCTTTGACAGCAGCTCCGGCAGCAGCGACTCCCTCAAGTCTCGGTCATGGTGAACCCAGGCCAGCACGGCCTCAAACACCTGCACAGGTAACACACATATAACACACCAGCACGGCCTCAAACACCTGCACAGGTAACACACATTTACACACCAGCACTACCTCAAACACCTGCACAGGTAACACACATTTACACACCAGCACCACCTCAAACACCTGCACAGGTAACACACATTTACACACCAGCACCACCTCAAACACCTGCACAGGTAACACACATTTACACACCAGCACTACCTCAAACACCTGCACAGGTAACACACATTTACACACCAGCACCACCTCAAACACCTGCACAGGTAACACACATAACACACCAGCACAGCCTCAAACACCTGCACAGGTAACACACATAACACACCAGCTACACTAAAATAGTAGTGACAGCACTGTTTGGCCTAGTTATTAATGCCGTTAGCATCATTTGTTACTTACCTAGCTAGTTTATGACAAAACGTTTGGGCTGTGCTTTCTAACATGATGTCATTGTGCTAACCGAGCACCGTTAGCCTTTACAACAGAGCTGCTTCACTACACTTGCTGATAATGATCATTCCAGAGTTCTCTGTTGATTTGTGTCGCTGTGAGCTCGTGGTGGAAGATGAATGTAAACAGAGTTGGTGCACCATGACGTAGGTCCCCTCAAGGCCAGGCTGATGTTAGAAGTCCCTCTAGTGGACGGAACGCGTAACAACAACCACATGCTTATAGTATATAATGCCATCGACAATGCATAAGCCTGAGTAGTGTAGTACATATTATTTTACAGACTGCAATTGAGCATTAAATATTCGAATATTAAAAAAAATATCAAATGGAATTTGAATGGTATTATAGAGGAAGATTGACAGCTCTACTGCACAGGTAGCACACAGACTCTGTTTTAGTATTATTTTGTGTCGTCCACATTCTCCTCCTAAATATATTCAACTGAGACAATGCAAGAGGTTTTATTCAAGACATTAATTCTATGAACTGGGATAAATTCCAGTTAATCTCTTTTGTTGATGATGCATGGAAGTAACTAATGTAACTGATTAACATGCACCCATGATAACAGAGTTAAAGGTCCCATGGCATGAAAATGTCCCTTTATGAGGTTTTTTAACATTAATATGAGTTCCCCCAGCCTGCCTATGGTCCCCCAGTGGCTAGAAATGGTGATAGGTGTAAACCGAGCCCTGGGTATCCTGCTCTGACTTTGAGAAAATGAAAGCTCAGATGGGCCAATCAGGAATCTTCCCTTTATGACGTCATAAGGGGAAAGGTTACCTCCCCTTTCTCTGCTTTGCCCACCCAGAGAATTTGGCCACCCATGAGGAAATAGAGCTACAAGCTGGTCAAGGCCACGCCCCCACCCAAGGGGGTCAGCTTCTCCTCGGACAGCGTAGCTCCTATGGCGCCATGTTGATGCTACCAAGCCATCACCTCCTGTTAGCATCCCATTGACTGCCATTCATTTTGACGTCACTTTGACAGAGAATAACTTTACATCTGAAGAGTTTAAAGACTCTATTTGTCCGTTGTTTATTTCTAAAGAAACACGACAATGTATAAAAGGCTCCAGTACCTTGTAGCTCACGTTATGGCTCCGTAGCAGACGTTTTTATAAAAATAGGCTAACGATTGGGTCATAACCACGAGACTTACTGTCTCATAGTAGAGGAATTACCGTATAGTACAGGAGAAGCTCTCAGGCAGTTTGGACTTCCATTAGCTGTTTAAGTTTAATTACTAATGTTAACTATCATTGTAGTGATCAATAATTAGCCTGTGTCTATGTTATCTCCTTACATATACCTACGCTCTCCGTCTCTGCTAGATTGGGAATGATTGAGATTTCTCTTGGCACAGCTACCAGAAGACTTCCAACTTTCAGACAGGTTGCTCACGTCACATCTACGTCTTCAAGCTCAGTTGGAGGCTGCTCAGTAACGCTCAGCCATCACCGGGAAAGAGACGTCACTGGTCTCCGTCCAGAGACACGGGACCTGCTGGTCCATTATATATACAGTCTATGCCCCCACCCCCCACCTTGCCCCCCCTCTCTCCTCCTCAATAGCATTTAAAGCCACAGACACATAAATGGGTCATCCTAAGTAGAGGATGGGTTGAGCCAGATATTTAGAAATGATGTTGGGGTTCTGGTCGGGCTCGGTCCCATCAGCGTGATAAGACATTGAACATTTTAAATTTGTGTATGTCTGGGTTAACGTGAGCTTGTTGCCCCGTGTGAGCTGATGACCTCATCTGTTGACGTTTCTGAATGCCTTCCTCCAGCTGATTCATAAAAGCTTTCACACACACACACACACACACACACACACACACACACACACACACACACACACACACACACACACACACACACACACACACACACACACAGACAGACACGTGTCATTAGTATGAGAAAGACATGAGATTTTAACTGACGGGCTCGGTTACTGCTAGTCCTAAGGAAAGCTCATTGTGGGACAGGCTCTAGTGGCTGTAATTCTGCACCAGGGCTGAATTTAGGGAAAAAGACTTCAGATACAGTATTAGAGGACCACTAAGGTCTATATAAAGAGACTTCAGATACAGTATTAGAGGACCACTAAGGTCTATATAAAGAGACTTCAGATACAGTATTAGAGGACCACTAAGGTCTATATAAAGAGACTTCAGATACAGTATTAGGGGACCACTAAGGTCTATATAAAGAGACTTCAGATACAGTATTAGAGGACCACTAAGGTCTATATAAAGAGACTTCAGATACAGTATTAGAGGACCACTAAGGTCTATATAAAAGCATCCAAAAAGCAGCATGTTATGGGACCTTTAAAGGCAGACATTTATGCTGCATTAGCTCACATCTTATTAACTTTTTTAGACAAAGGGATGAAGCCTGGACCAAATACCGTTCATCTGAGGATTGTGCTGATTGGGAAACTTACAGATACCTAAGAAATTTATGGAAGACCAAACGAAGGACTGTAAATCACCACCTAACTACTATACAGACAGCTTTTCCTAACCCTAGGCAGTTGTGTATGTCTCTCTGAGGGTGGGAGGTGTCTGACCTGTTCCTCTGCTTTGATGTTGAGTTCGTCACAGCCGACCAGCTCCAGCAGCTCCTCCGTCCTCAGAGACAGAAACTCTTCAGACACACACACATCCAGGAAGTGCTGATGCAGGAAGCTGCTGGCTGAGTCGTACAGAGTCGTACACATCATCGTCTCTGCAAACTGACGGACGCCCAGACAGTTCTTTGGATGTAACCTGAGACAGAGAGACAGACAGGTTAGAGAGAGACAGGTCAGAGAGAGACGGACACGGGAGTGTGCGGAGCATACTGAGCATGTGTAGAGCGTACTGAGTGTGTCAGAGCGTACTGAGTGTGTCAGAGCGTACTGACTGTGTCAGAGCGTACTGAGTGTGTCAGAGCGTACTGAGCGTGTGCAGAGCGTACTGACTGTGTCAGAGCGTACTGAGTGTGTCAGAGCGTACTGAGTGTGTCAGAGCGTACTGAGTGTGTGCAGAGCGTACTGAGCGTGTGCAGAGCGTACTGAGTGTGTGCAGAGCGTACTGAGCGTACTGAGTCTGTCAGAGCGTACTGAGCGTGTGCAAAGCGTACTGAGTCTGTCAGAGCGTACTGAGCGTGTGCAAAGCGTACTGAGTCTGTCAGAGCGTACTGAGCGTGTGCAAAGCGTACTGAGTCTGTCAGAGCGTACTGAGCGTGTGCAAAGCGTACTGAGTCTGTCAGAGCGTACTGAGTGTGTGCAGAGCGTACTGAGTGTGTCAGAGCGTACTGAGCGTGTGCAGAGCGTACTGAGCGTGTGCAGAGCGTACTGAGTGTGTGCAGAGCGTACTGAGCGTGTGCAGAGCGTACTGAGCGTGTGCAGAGCGTACTGAGCGTGTGCAGAGCGTACTGAGCGTGTGCAGAGCGTACTGAGCGTGTGCAGAGCGTACTGAGTGTGTGCAGAGCGTACTGAGTGTGTGCAGAGCGTACTGAGCGTGTGCAGAGCGTACTGAGTGTGTGCAGAGCGTACTGAGTGTGTGCAGAGCGTACTGAGTGTGTGCAGAGCGTACTGAGTGTGTCAGAGCGTACTGAGTGTGTCAGAGCGTACTGAGCGTGTGCAGAGCGTACTGAGTGTGTCAGAGCGTACTGAGCGTGTGCAGAGCGTACTGAGTGTGTCAGAGCGTACTGAGCGTGTGCAGAGCGTACTGAGTGTGTGCAGAGCGTACTGAGTGTGTCAGAGCGTACTGAGTGTGTCAGAGCGTACTGAGTGTGTCAGAGCGTACTGAGTGTGTGCAGAGCGTACTGAGCGTGTGCAGAGCGTACTGAGTGTGTCAGAGCGTACTGAGCGTGTGCAAAGCGTACTGAGCGTGTGCAGAGCGTACTGAGCGTGTGTCAGAGCGTACTGAGTGTGTCAGAGCGTACTGAGTGTGTCAGAGCGTACTGAGTCTGTCAGAGCGTACTGAGTGTGTCAGAGCGTACTGAGTCTGTCAGAGCGTACTGAGCGTGTGCAGAGCGTACTGAGCGTGTGCAGAGCGTACTGAGCGTGTGCGGTGCATTCACTGACCTCTCCTGCAGGAAGGAGCAGCAGGCATCTTTGACGTTCTGCAGCTGCAGAAAGCTCGAGCCAATCAGAAGAGACTGCACGTTCTGCTGGTCGATCGCAACATGGCCGCTGTACGCAAAGTTGATGAGAGCCTCCAGAGCGCTGCGGGGAGACAGGAAGTGGTTACAGGCTGGTTACAATATATATATATATATATATATATATATATATATATATATACTGTATATGTATTTATATTAATATGTTACCTGGGGTCCATGCCCTGCATCAGGATGTGTTTATATGTAAAGATATATGTATTTATATTAATATAATCTTACCTGGGGTCCATGCCCTGCATCAGGATCTCGTCCTGTTTACACTCCACCATGTCGTTGGTGAACATGGCGTGGAAGTACGGGATGGAGGCCGCCAGCACGATCCGGTGGGCGCTGAACTTATGATCCCCAACCTGCACAGAGAAACCACACACACATTAACATACAGCTGCACAGTTATATCTATTCATAGCAATATAATAATTACAGCCCGACCAATAAAGGATTTTTAAGGTCGATATTGATGCAAATATTTGGTGATTTAAAATCCGATAATCCGATATATCGGCCCATATACAGTATCTCACAAAAGTGAGTACACCCTTCACATTTTAGTAAATATTTCATTATATCTTTTAACGGGACAATACTGAAGAAATTACACTTTGCTCCAATGTAAAGTATGAAGTGTACAGCTTGTATAACAGAGTAAAGTATGAAGTGTACAGCTTGTATAACAGAGTAAATGTGCTGTCCCCTCAAAATAAAGACACAGCTAGTGTGCAGGCGTGGACAGAGCGGTCCAGAGGGATCAGTGGTCTCTGGGCTGCAGATTCAGCAGATTAGACCCTGAGTCCTAAAGAAGATTATTAAGCTGCAGCTCTGCAGTCATCATGCTCATGGTCATGGAGCACCGTGAGCCAATCAGCTTACTCTCAGAGCACCACGCCGTTAGGGAACGGGTTGGAAACGCATCAACACCCTAACACACATCTGGCACCATCACCCAGACGATCCAGCATCATAGGGTTTAGGTCTATATACTGTGTATGTGTATATAATAATATATACTAATATATAATAATATGTGTGTATACAAAATACCGTATATATGTTAGGGTGGGAATCACCAAAGGCCTCACCGTACGATATCATGAGGCCGTATGGTGAGACTCCAGTCCATACATTCAGAAGAAGGAGGTCACCAACAAGTGGCCGAGAGCCAACTCTACCTGTCCTAACCAACGGCATGTTCACTGCTAACTCACGGTCCTCTCCTGATTTACAGCCCCTCTCTCTTGGCTTCCTGATAACTCACCGTTGTCGGCTACGGCCGCTGAGCAGGCTACACGTTGTAAACAGCCGTGGCTCTCGTGGCTGCGTTAGCCACGGTTAGCCAGGACCAGTCGGGATCACTTTACTGGCTGTGTCTCAGCTGTTTTTGCGAGTGACCACCTCGGTTCTCTAGCTGTATAATTCAACGTGAGAACACGGATGTTTAAAGAGGAGTCCCACACACTGACCATTACACAAGCAATCGTTTATTTAGAAAAATACGTTTCTGTTGAATGTTGAAATGACGTAAAATGCCCGTCCCTTGTAGCCGTGATAACTGAGCCTGAAGCTAATGTGCTTAGCTACCTGTCCAGGAGGACATTAGCCAACTCGGCGTCCTGTTGGGCTCTAAGCTGCCTCCATCTTTCAGATACATATATTATACACATACTATATTTCCCCGGGGTTAGTGACGTCTCTGGTCACAGCAGCTTTAGAAAAGATGTCTGAATGTGTGTGGGGCCACTAGTTGTTGCACTATGACCATTCATTGTTTAGGTGCAGCAGAATGAATGACTGACTTTTCTCAGATCTAATGATTGTAAGTTTCCTGAGAGTTATGTATGTAGTATTATTATGTAGTATTATGTAGTAGTAGTATCTGCTGTAACTATTCGTACGTTGAGACCAGATGTGGAGATATAACGGTCCAACATGATGAGAAAGAGACATAATGTTGAGTAAACTGACATGTCGTGTAGAATACCTGCTACAGCCTGGTGTGCCCCGTTGCCTTCTGGGAAACTGTG
>NC_050181.1:20689821-20704821 GCF_008315115.2 Sander lucioperca
GACCTTCAGATCAGGGCTTGGTATCACTTATTTGATATCAGTCAGGTCAGGGAAATGTTGGTCACAATACCAGTTTATCTTTGATATAAAAGAGATCTCAGAGAACTTCTGCTGTAGATTGTGAAAGCAAGAAGCAACCCTCACCTATTTTTTTATAATGCACCAGGTTAATGTTAACATTAAGAAATGACCCCCAAAAAGTTAGTTTAAAGTACTTGAACTGAAGTGAACAGGACTAAGAACAGGGGCGGAGCTAGACTCTCAGCACAGTGGGGGCAGAGCTTCATCACTGGGCCCCCCTGCTACCAGCTGATTTGTTAAAAACTTCTAAAATAGCTCTAAATCCATGTTGTAATGTGTCACTTGTCACAAAGCCACATTGTCAGACACATTTGTATTAAAGAACAAAGAAAACAGCTTTCCAGTCCAGTTAAAATGTTTCAGCACCAAAGACAGCGTGGACAGCGACAGCGTTGGTGCTGAACAGGCCAATAGTTACTGCTGAATACATCAATATAGGCTATGTTGTCTCCTATGTGGTAATTCTGGTTGGTGGTGAAGTAGTAGAACTGATACAAGGACATTTGGATACAGTTTTAGTTAAAGGATCACATTAAGTCATACGTGTGTGTGTGTGTGTGTGTTCGTGTTTGTGTGTCTGAGTGTGTGTGTCTGTGTGTGTGTCTGTCTGTCTGTGTGTGTTTGTGTGTGTGTATCTGAGTGTGTGTGTGTGTGTGTCTTTGTGTGTGTTTCATAATAACTTGAATATATTATTATATATATATATATATATATATATAAATAAAAATACAGTATATAAATATATATACTGGTGTTGTAACATCTCTAATGGAAACGTGATATTCTCTTTCAGTAACCATGGAAACAGCTCTGTGTGTGTCTCTGTGTGTGTGTGTGTGTGTGTGTGTGTGTGTGTGTGTGTGTGTGTGTGTGTGTCTGTGTCTCTGTGTGTCTGTGTGTGTGTGTGTGTGTGTGTGTGTGTGTGTGTGTGTCTCTGTGTGTGTGTCTGTGTGTCTGTGTGTGTAAAGATTGTCTTCATGTCTTTTTTAAAGACACTATTGCAGAGTTTCTGGCTCTCATCAGTCAAACTAAAGTCCAATAATGTAGAAAATATAATAATAATATATATGTTGAGATTCCATACTGAGAAACACAGAGCTGTGTGGAGCTTGCCGGTCATGTGATGGACCCAAGTTTCAAGTTTATTTCATTTATATAGAATACTTTAAAAGCAAACCAAAGTGCTTCACAAAAACAAAATGTTCTGACGTTAATAACTTTATATAATGAAGATTAGCTTCTCCAGATCTCAGATACTTTACACATGAGAGCGAAGGGCGAGCTCCCTCCAGAGATGTGATCACGTGAAGGTGACGGTATATTATGCTGCGTTCAGGACACAATGTTTAGCCCGTAAGTTACGACTTCCTAACGTTGACATTAGCTTGCGCTAGCTGATACTAGCGATTTGTCGGCGACGTGTGTGTGTGTGTGTGTGTGTGTGTGTGTGTGTGTGTGTGTGTGTGTGTGTGTGTGTGTGTGTGTAACTGGGAGTTCAACGATCTGGTACCAGTTCATGAATAGTAAGTTAGGGTTTGACTGCCGTTCCAGGGCACTTTCACGGTAGAAGGTTGTGAAAACACGAGTTACGGGATGCCTGGAACGCAGCATTAGTCTCTTTCTGACCAAGTAGTTAGAGGACCGTAGATATAGGAACAGTCCACTTCTAAACAGTTCTGCTAACTACTCTCCCCCAAAACCAGCATTCATACTGGCCAAGTGGCCGTAGGAACTGGTAGGAGGGGTAAGGGAGTGACGCAAGCACGGCAACAGTCTTTATAGCGTCGTCACTTGACTTTAGTGCTACAATAAAGAATAAATGGAGTTTGAACGGCGGCGTTTAAAGACTAGACTGGAGTACTTAACAGAAAAACACAGAAGACGAAGGCTTCAGCGTAATATGCTCCTAATTAATATGATGGAAGAAGATAGAAGAGCAGAGCGCAACAGGCAAACCAAACGACGACTAGCAGCTGGTTGAATGCGTGATGTTTGTCTTATGAGTTAGCATATGTAGGCCAATTTCATAATCCCCAAATTGGTCCAGTTGGAACAGGAGAAAAAAAGGGTCCTAGGAACGGTATGTTCTAGGACATAATGTTCTAGGACGTAGTCTAGGAACGTATGTCTAGGACGTAGTCTAGGACATGTCTAGGACGATAGATGTTCTAGGAACGTGGCTAGACAAATGTTCTAGGAACGGTATGTTCTAGGAACGGTATGTTCTAGGAACGGTATGTCCTAGGAACGGTATGTTCTAGGAACGGTATGTCCTAGGAACGGTATGTTCTAGGACATAATGTTCTAGGAACGGTATGTTCTAGGAACGGTATGTCCTAGCAACGGTATGTTTTAGGAACGGTATGTTCTAGGACATAATGTTCTAGGAATGGTATGTCCTAGGAACGGTATGTCCTAGGAACGGTATGTTTTAGGAACGGTATGTCCTAGGGACGGTATGTTCTAGGACATAATGTCCTAGGAACGGTATGTTCTAGGACATAATGTTCTAGGAACGGTATGTTCTAGGAACGGTATGTTCTAGGAACGGTATGTTCTAGGAACTGCAGAAATCCCTCTGGTCAGAAAGAGGCTATAGTGGTGGGTATGAGAGTTAAGGGTGAGTTCCCTCCAGAGATGTGATAACGTGAAGGTGATTATGATCAGATGAAGTCATGGGTAGAACGCAGACATCCAACAGAAAGCGTGAGAACTCTACAGTCTGAAGAGGAAATGTTCTCAGAGCTCCTGATGTTCTCCAGACAGACGATCCTTTAGATTAGCAGTAGAGTTCTTCAGAAAGGCATCCCTCCAGAGATCTGCCGGGCCACCTGTTCCTCGGGAGTCTCCGGTTTCTCCTTCCTCTCACGGTTCCAGTCCTTCAGACCCTCCGGCAGCGTCGTGTCCTCGTCCATACCTCCCGTTCCCTCCACGAACTCCTCGTACGTCGACTTCTCAGCAAACGGACGTTTGCCCAGCAGCTCCACCATGTCGCTTTTATCCAGAACTTCTTTCTCCAGCAGCCGCAGCGCCACCTGCAGGACGGAGACAGAGACAGAGACAACAGACACAGTCACAGCTCTGCATGAACCCTAACACCTGCAGGACGGAGACAGACACAACGGACTAGAGATGCACCGATAGAGCGGCCGGTGACCAGAATTGGCCGGTTTTCACGTGCTCGGCCATGACCGGCGACCAGCAGGTCAGTCTGACATATGGTGATTTCATGCTGGTCAACGCTCCAATTAACTGACAACATAAGTTATACCAGTTACAGTTCTCAAGGACGCACGCACACACGGACGCCACGGCACGGACGCCACGGCACGGACACCACGGCACGGACACCACGGCACGCTCTCTTTCTCCTTTCTCTCAACTTCTCCTCCGTGTGTCGGCGCTATTCTCCACATGTAGGAACCTGGTGAATTAACCTGCAACATGTCAGCTGTTTGGGAATTCTTCAGCGTGTGAGCAGAAGATAACAAGTTTACAATATGCAACACCTGCAAGGAGAAAGTAGGGCGTGGAGGGACGACACCAAAAACCTAAATCACATTTCTTTAGTTGATATTGATGTGAAAAGAAGGAAATGGTTCTAACATTGCTCTTTAGATGTGTGTGAATGTCCCCCACCAGGAGTAATTTATATAGTTCTATTTTATAGTGATCCATTATCTGTTCAACACATGTTCTATTAAAGAAAAGATAGAAAATTAATGTGTGTGTGCTGTAAAGTGGTTAGAAAACATGAAATCAGAATCGGCTAAAATCGGTATCAGCTGGTCTAACTCAAAGAAAATCAGAAATCGTAATCGGCCTAGAAAGTTGTAATCGGTGCATCTCTAGAACGGACACCGTCACAGCTCTACATGAACCCAAACAGCTGCAGGACGGAGACAGTGATGTCATTTACAGAACTGCCTCAAACTCTCTCCTGAATAAACTGGATGTTGTCTACCACAGTGCCATACGTTTGGTGACCAGAGCCCCCCTAACACCCACCACTGCAGCCTCTATGCATTAGTCGGCTGGCCCTCGTTACACACTCGTCGCTTAACTCACTGGTACCAACTCATTTACAAGTCCTTGCTAGGCAAAGCCCCGCTGTACCTACGCTCACTGGTCACTATAGCTTCACCCACCCGCAGCCTGCACTCTAGCAGTTCCATCTCCTTGGTCCCCCCAAAAGCCCACACGTCCTTTGGCCACCACTCCTTCCAGTTCTCAGCTGCAAATGACTGGAATGAACTACAAAAACCCTCAAACTCAAAACCCTTATCCCACTAACTGCCTTCATAGTACGCCTGTCTGAGCTCCTGTCCCATCACTGTACGTGCTAACTGTTCCCCGTCTTTCATGCTCTGTATTCGCACCCCTTATTGCAATCCATTACCTCAGTCACGTCCCATGGCATATTTGCACAAATGCACATCTTCACCTGCATTGCTGTCATACTCTGTTTACGCCCTTTGGCACTATTCATCTGCCCAGGTATGCTCAACTGTCATTCCTCCAACCTTTGTTGTCACACAACTTTTGCACACCACAATCTGCACCAACTGTAAACGGACTCTTTAATACATCTCAACATTTACATAGACTGTCTATTCATGCATATTGTGTTGTTTCTGACCTACATCACTACCTAGATCATAATTTACACTAACTGTATATTCACTTTTCACTACATTCAATATCTGCAGAGACTGTCTATTCCGGTTAACTGTGCTATTACTGACCTATATCACTAACCAGACCACAATTTGCACTAACTGTATATCAACTCTTTAATACATTTCATCATTTACATAGACTGTCTATTCATATATATTGGGTTATAACTGATTCAACACCACTAACTAGATCATAATTTACACTAACTGTTTGTTTTCTTTTGTTTGGCTCTTCACTACATCTCAGCAGTGTTATCGACTGTATATTCATGTATACTGGGTTATATCTCTTACTCTTTCTTGAATTATTTTCTTCGACTCAAGCCACTGACATACGTCACGCTGCCCTCACTCTGATTGGCTGTCACTTTGTTGCATGACTCAGCATTTGCATAAAATAGACTTCTTGTCTTTTTTGGCCCCGCCTTGCTCGTGTCAGCGGCGAGCTCGTTGCTTGTCGCTTGGCAAACGGCCACTCCCGTTGAAAATGAATGGTAGCCTGTCTCTTTGTCTCCGTCTCTTATAGCTAATGTGACTTTAGGGTAACAGCTTCCAGCACCAGCAAGCCTGCCAGGCCTCCAGCACCAGCAAGCCTGCCAGGCCTCCAGCACCAGCAAGCCTGCCAGGCCTCCAGCACCAGCAAGCCTGCCAGGCTTCCAGCACCAGCAAGCCTGCCAGGCCTCCAGCACCAGCAAGCCTGCCAGGCCTCCAGCACCAGCAAGCCTGCCAGGCTTCCAGCACCAGCAAGCCTGCCAGGCTTCCAGCACCAGCAAGCCTGCCAGGCCTCCAGCACCAGCAAGCCTGCCAGGCTTCCAGCACCAGCAAGCCTGCCAGGCCTCCAGCACCAACACTCTGCTAGGGGGGAGGGGAGGGGGGGGGGCAGTGCATGGTCTGCACGTGAACTGCAGCGTCTCCAGCAACACAGAGCTGCCTGTGGACGCCGGTCTGTAAATAATGCCGGGAAAAAACTATCGGCGAACGCTGCAGCTGCGTATCGGCCAATGCCGATACACGTAAAAACGCAAATATCGGCCCGATATATCGGCCGGCCGATAAAATCGGTCTGTCACTACTCAAGTTAAGGTTTTAAGGTGCGGAGCCGCTTCAATCTCCTGAGTTTTATCCCGCCTTCTTCAGAAAGACAACGACAAGTAAAATCAAAGGATATCTGTACGTTGGCTACCAGCCAGTTTGTAATCCGTTCTGTAGAAGCAGAAGATGGCTGTCTGAGCGTACCTTCTCCACCTCGGTCTTGCGGTCGCTCAGCAGCCGGTGGGTTCTCAGGTGAGCCTCGCTGATCAGGACCCGGACCTCGCTGTCGATCAGACACGCCGTGGCCTCGCTGTACGGTTTCTCCAGAACCATCTCGCCCTGCCGCGGCATGTCGAAGGAAACCTGACCCACCTTCGCATTCATCCCAAACTGGACGATCTGGAGACACACACACACACACACACACAGAGAAGAGATTAACCCTCTAGAGTCTAAAGGCATTTTCTCTATTTTTACACATAGTCTTAAATAAATTAAATAAAAAGAATGTTTTGATATGACTGATCACGATTTTGGAAACCCTGAGACCTAAACACACGACGACTATCACAGACAGACAGACAGACACACACACACACACACACACACAAATCCAAATTGGCTACAACAAACGGTTTAACTGGTCTAAACCCGTTAAACCTGAGTGACCAATCCTTGAAAGTTGTGTGTTTAAAGCGGTATAAAGTGTAACTAGAAAATTCCGGAAGAAATTTTGACAGTGTGCCTACTACTTGGTGCACATCCGAATAACACTAGCTAAGGGTTAATAGCAGTAGCTGTATTGACGTACATAGGTCACACTGTCACTGAGAGACAGAATACAATTGTTTAACAATAGCAATAGGGAATGGATGGTGGGCTTACAAGACACCACACATGCATACAGGTCAAGACCAGAGTACAGCGTAGTACCACTTACAGAAAGGTTAAAGTACTGTTTATTTACATGGAGTCTGGTGGGTTTAGGATGCTTAAAGTACTATTTATTTACATGGAGTCTGGTGGGTTTAGGATGCTTAAAGTACTATTTATTTACATGGAGTCTGGTGGGTTTAGCGATGCGAGCCTTAGCGATACAATATATATATATATATATATATATATATATATATATATATATATATATATATATATATATATATATATATAATACCCAAGTTTTGCTTAAATTTTAAATACAGTGTTTTAACGGTGAATTGTTAAGTGTCTTAACCCTTCAGAGACAGACCTTTTTAAAACCTATTTAAGACCTTTCTGTTTACCAGAAACCGCTATGAAGTAGCTGGTGCTAAACCCACCAGACTCCATTTAAAAATCAGTAGTTTTAGCGTGTATAGAGCCAACATATGTTTTCACATGTAAATCAGTAAACTATGTTTATTTCAACTAACACTAGAGATGTGATGGTTGGACCAGTGTAGAGAAGATTAAAACGGCTTTTAATAATTTTATTTGGTTTCTGTCGACAGTTGGTATGAACAGAGCAAAAAGTTTACGTCCGATGGATTCCATAGTTACATGTCTGCGACCGGCACAAAATTTCCTACATTTTGACCAACAATGATGTATGAAGAGTGAAAACTGTAGGGAAGAGAGCAATTTGTTTGGAGAAAATTCAGAGAATCGTACCACAGCTCCCCCCTCTGTCCTCCACTCTAACTATGAAGATTCCGGCCCCATACACACACATTGGGAAATCTGAAACGGTCTGAAAAGAGGACGATACGTAAACTGTGATTTGGTAGAAACCGTGCTTGATATCAGAATGCCCATTCAGCCCAATAAAGGCCAAAGTCTTGTCTTCGGTTTAAACTTTTAATTATGTCTCTACGTAGAAGTATGGCGATACAGCAAGGCCCCAAAGAGGGGTTGTTTTCAGCGATGTTAAGCATTTTCACGAAGATTTCCCATTCAAGTCTATGGGGAAATTTTGCGCTGTTTTTTGCCGATTTCGTGAAAACCGTGCTGCAAATCTCTTTGAAAATACATAGCACACCATTCCCGGTCATTACACATGTTTTGATGTATTTTGTGTGCACGTGTTGGCAACGCTCCGTGACTAGTAGCGGGACAAAAAACAGGCGGAATAATAATAAGTAAGAGCAATAATAGTCAGTGTGCCGATTGCTCAATCGGCACACTGAATAAAGTGTAATACAGTGTAATAAAGTGTAATAGATTGTGTTATAAAGGTACCTGTGCGTAGGCGCTCTGAGTGACTTTGCGCAGGTCGTCCTGAGCGCCGGTCGTGATGCGTCCGAAGAAGATTTCCTCAGCGACGCGGCCGCCCAGAGTCATGCACATGCGGTCCAGCAGCTGCTCAGCCGTGTACAGGAACTGCTCTCTGGGCAGATACTGAGCATAGCCCAAACCCTTCCCCCGGGGGATGATGGACACCTACACACACACACACACACACACACACATAGACACACACACACACACACACACACACACACACACACACACACACACACATACACACACACACACACACACATTGAGAGGTCCATTAAAGAAACGTGTGAAATAAGGAGGAGGAAGCAGCAGCAGTTAGACAGGAAGTGTGACCTTTAGCAGTGGGTCGGCGTGCTCCAGGAACCATCCGGCGACGGCGTGGCCGGCCTCGTGATAGGCCACCGTCTTCTTCTCCTCCGGCTGCAGCACCTGAGTCTTCTTCTCCAGACCTGCAACAGGAGGGTCAAAGGTCAGGGGGGGGGGGGGGGACGACACATCTGGAACATCTGAACGTCAAACAGGGTTTACAATTATATCTGGACTAACGAAAGAAAGAACTACGACATCACACAATCATTTTCATCACACAAACCGTGTGTTTCTCCACCAGCCAACATCTCAACACCTTATTTATTTACAATGGCTTTTAGTACATAGTAGGGGGGTGTGTGTGTGTGTGTGTCTATGTGCGTGTGTGTGTGTGTGTGTGTGTCTATGTGCGTGTGTGTGTGTGTGTGTGTGTCTATGTGCGTGTGTGTGTGTGTGTGTGTGTGTGTCTCTGTGTGTCTGTGTGTGTGTGTGTGTGTGTGTGTCTGTGTGTCTATGTGTGTGTGTGTGTGTCTATGTGCGTGTGTGTGTGTGTGTGTGTGTGTGTGTGTGTGTGTGTGTGTGTGTGTGTGTGTGTGTGTGTCTGTCTGTCTATGTGTGTGTGTGTGTGTCTGTCTATGTGCGTGTCTATGTGTGTGTGTGTGTGTGTGTGTGTGTGTGTGTGTGTGTGTGTGTGTGTGTGTGTGTGTCTATGTGTGTGTCTGTCTGTGTGTCTATGTGTGTGTGTGTGTGTCTGTGTGTCTGTCTGTGTGTGTGTGTGTGTGTGTGTGTGTGTGTGTGTGTGTGTGTGTGTGTGTGTATACTTGTTTTACTATATTCATGGGGTCCAAAAACCAGGAGTCCAGTATACTTGTGGGGTCCCGACAGCTTTGTGGGGCCAAAATGCTGGACCCCACAAGGTTAAAGGTCTGATTGAGGGTTAAGACTTGGTTTTAGGATTAGGGTTAGAATTAGGTTATGGTTAGGGTGAGGGTAAGGGTTAAGGTTAGGCATTTAGTGGTGATGGTTAAGGTTAGGGTAAGGGGCTAGGGAATGCATTATGTCAATGTGTGTGTGTATGTGTGTGTGTGTGTGTGTGTGTGTGTGTGTGTGTGTGTGTGTGTGTGTGTGTGTGTGTGTTCTCACCCCCGATGACTCTCTCAATGGCCTGTTCAAAGTGTTTCTGGTTGATGGCGTCTGAAAGGTGGCGAGCGGCGATCAGAGCCGCCTCGTTGCAGACGTTAGCGATGTCGGCGCCTGGACAGAAAAACAGAAACACAGCCTGATGTTAGTAAGGCCGCAAAAGGGCCAAAAAAAGGCCAAAAAAAGGCAGCGAAAAGGCTGATGTTCCAGATGTTTGACAGAAACAGCCTGATGTTCCAGCTGTGTACCTGAGAAGCCAGGTGTGAGGGCGGCCATCTTCCTGGCCAGAGCGTCTTTGTCCAGCTCCGTCTCCAGCTTCAGAGGACGCAGGTGCACTTTAAAGATGGACGCTCGGCCTTTGATGTCCGGAGGACCTGGGACACAAAAACGCTGAGTCACTCTTTATCAAACACGTCATTCATCCGCCCACGGATGGTCTCATTACTCTGATGCTGAGATGGTATCTCTCTAACCCTCTCTGATATTAATCTAGTCCTCTCTGATCTCACCTATATTAATCTAGTCCTCTCTGATATTAATCTAGTCCTCTCTGATCTCACCGATATAAATCTGTCTGTCGAAGCGTCCTGGCCTCATCAGTGCCGGGTCCAGGATGTCCGGCCGGTTGGTTCCCGCCAAAACGACCACGTTGGTTGCTGTGTTGAACCCTGGGAGAACAGAGATGAGGTAATGACAGTTCAACAGCTTTATAGATCCTAGTCTGACAGGTCAGACCCTCTGGACCTCAGAGACTAGTCAGACCCTCCTCCACAGAGCTGTGGAGGAGGGTCTGGACCTCAGAGACTAGTCAGACCCTCCTCCACAGAGCTGTGGAGGAGGGTCTGACTAGTCCTCACAGCATTCCTGGAGGAGAGTAAAACGTGCTCTGGTTTATTGACATCTCTCTAAACCAATCACAGTCGTCGTGGGCGGGGCTAAGCTCCGGACGGAGCCACGGTGCCTCTGCTAAATAGTCTCAGGAAGGAACTGGTTTTGGTGGAACGTGTGGACGTTCAAAAGTAGTTTATAGACTGCTGTGCACGTAACTGATTAACATAACATGATGCCCTGTGTCTCCCATGATGCCCTGTGTCTCCCATGATGCCCTGTGTTTCCCATGATGCCCTGTGTTTCCCATGATGCCCTGTGTTTCCCATGATGCCCTGTGTTTCTCTGTGTCTCCCATGATGCCCTGTGTCTCCCATGATGCCCTGTGTTTCTCTGTGTCTCCCATGATGCCCTGTGTTTCCCATGATGCCCTGTGTTTCTCTGTGTCTCCCATGATGCCCTGTGTTTCTCTGTGTCTCCCATGATGCCCTGTGTTTCCCATGATGCCCTGTGTTTCTCTGTGTCTCCCATGATGCCCTGTGTTTCCCATGATGCCCTGTGTTTCTCTGTGTCTCCCATGATGCCCTGTGTTTCCCATGATGCCCTGTGTTTCTCTGTGTCTCCCATGATGCCCTGTGTTTCTCTGTGTCTCCCATGATGACCTGCGTCTCCCATGATGCCCTGTGTTTCTCTGCGTCTCCCATGATGCCCTGTGTTTCTCTGTGTCTCCCATGATGCCCTGCGTCTCCCATGATGCCCTGCGTCTCCCATGATGCCCTGTGTTTCTCTGTGTTTCCCATGATGCCCTGTGTTTCTCTGTGTTTCCCATGATGCCCTGCGTCTCCCATGATGCCCTGTGTCTCCCATGATGCCCTGCGTCTCCCATGATGCCCTGTGTTTCCCATGATGCCCTGCGTCTCCCATGATGCCCTGCGTCTCCCATGATGCCCTGCGTCTCCCATGATGCCCTGCGTCTCCCATGATGCCCTGTGTTTCTCTGTGTTTCCCATGATGCCCTGTGTTTCTCTGCGTCTCCCATGATGCCCTGCGTCTCCCATGATGCCCTGCGTCTCCCATGATGCCCTGCGTCTCCCATGATGCCCTGCGTCTCCCATGATGCCCTGCGTCTCCCATGATGCCCTGTGTTTCTCTGTGTTTCCCATGATGCCCTGTGTTTCTCTGTGTTTCCCATGATGCCCTGCGTCTCCCATGATGCCCTGCGTCTCCCATGATGCCCTGCGTCTCCCATGATGCCCTGTGTTTCCCATGATGCCCTGCGTCTCCCATGATGCCCTGCGTCTCCCATGATGCCCTGCGTCTCCCATGATGCCCTGTGTTTCTCTGTGTTTCCCATGATGCCCTGCGTCTCCCATGATGCCCTGCGTCTCCCATGATGCCCTGCGTCTCCCATGATGCCCTGCGTCTCCCATGATGCCCTGCGTCTCCCATGATGCCCTGCGTCTCCCATGATGCCCTGCGTCTAACCGTCCATCTCCACCAGCAGCTGGTTCAGCGTGTTCTCCTGCTCGCTCTGTCCTCCGAAGTTCCCTCGTCCTCGCTTGCGTCCGACGGCGTCGATCTCGTCGATGAAGAGGATGCAGGGAGCGTTCTTCCTCGCCATGACGAACAGGTCTCGCACCTGGGACAGGAAGTGACATCATGAAGGCCGGCCCACTCTGACCTCATCCCAGCAGGGGCTGTGATAAGTTCAGTTGAATATTATCCTCACTCACTGTGTGTGTGTGTGTGTGTGTCTGTGTGTGTGTGTGTGTGTGTGTGTGTGTGTGTGTGTGTGTATATATGTGTGTGTGTGTGTGTGTGTGTGTGTGTGTGTGTATATATGCGTGTGTGTGTGTGTGTGTGTGTGTGTGTGTGTATATATGCGTGTGTGTGTGTGTGTGTGTGTGTGTGTATATATGCGTGTGTGTGTGTGTGTGTATATGCGTGTGTGTGTGTGTGTGTGTGTATATATGCGTGTGTGTGTGTGTGTGTGTGTGTATATATGCGTGTGTGTGTGTGTGTATATATGCGTGTGTGTGTGTGTGTGTATATATATGCGTGTGTGTGTGTGTGTGTGTATATATGCGTGTGTGTGTGTCTCTGTCTGTGTGTCTGTGTGTGTGTCTCTGTCTGTGTGTGTGTGTGTGTGTGTGTCTCTGTCTGTGTGTGTGTGTGTCTCTGTCTGTGTGTGTGTGTGTGTGTGTTCCTCACCCTAGCGGGGCCGACGCCCACGAACATCTCCAGGAACTCGGAGCCGTTGACGGTGATGAACGGCACGTCGGCCTCGCCGGCCGTCGCTTTGGCCAGAAGAGTCTTTCCTGTTCCTGGAGGACCCGTCAGGATGGCTCCCTACACACACACACACACACACACACACACACACACACACACACACACACACACACACACACACACACACACACACACACACACACACACACACACACACAGAGACACACACACACAGAGACACACACACACACACACACACACACACACACACACACACATACATACACAAACACACATACATATGTATATGTATATTTATATATATATATATATATATAAAAATTTGATTATTAAAAAAGCAGAGCAGAGCGAAAGAAAAGAAAAAAGAGCAGAGCGGGGGTAGAGGCCGTTCCTATTTCGTGCTGGCCACCACGAGAAAAATGTCCCCGTGAACACGTATCAATAGGTTAAACATAACGGGACATTTACACAAACCGCCGTGAGACCGGGTTGAAATACGGAGAGAGACGGAGAGACCCGTAACGATGTTCTGAAACACACGGCGGAGGCAGAGAGATCAGTCTGACCTAAGTCATCCAAGGTCTGGGAGCATTCACACTACATCAATCAAAAACATGTTCATTGCAAGATAAGCAAAAGCAACACGGCATGGCACGGTCACCACGGTGATGATTCAGCACCTAAAACATAAACATGGTGGAGTCCTTGATGAGGAGGACGGGAGTTCAACAGCAGGGTAAAGTCACTACACAATCCTACTGTTGTTCCGTTCTGAAGTGAGGAACGTAACGTCCTCTTCTGGTGCTGGTGTTTACTCCTTATCCAGCTGACTAGCACGACAAGCTAGCGTT
This sequence comes from Sander lucioperca, assembly GCF_008315115.2. Lineage (NCBI taxonomy): Eukaryota > Metazoa > Chordata > Actinopteri > Perciformes > Percidae > Sander > Sander lucioperca. The sequence continues at coordinate 20,703,254 of NC_050181.1, forward strand.
AGCTCGTTAATAACAGGAGTAAAGCTAGCGTTAGCTCGTTAATAACAGGAGTAAAGCTAGCGTTAGCTCGTTAATAACAGTAGTAAAGCTAGCGTTAGCTCGTTAATAACAGTAGTAAAGCTAGCGTTAGCTCGTTAATAACAGTAGTAAAGCTAGCGTTAGCTCGTTAATAACAGGAGTAAAGCTAGCGTTAGCTCGTTAATAACAGGAGTAAAGCTAGCGTTAGCTCGTTAATAACAGTAGTAATGCTAGCGTTAGCTCGTTAATAACAGTAGTAAAGCTAGCGTTAGCTCGTTAATAACAGTAGTAATGCTAGCGTTAGCTCGTTAATAACAGGAGTAAAGCTAGCGTTAGCTCGTTAATAACAGTAAAGTTAGCAAGCTAGCATATATATATATATATTTAATAGTACCTTGGGTATCTTGGCGCCCAGGTCCTGGTACTGTTTGGGTATTATATGTATATATATATATATATTTAGTAGTACCTTGGGTATCTTGGCGCCCAGGTCCTGGTACTGTTTGGGTATTATATGTATATATATATATATATATATATTTAGTAGTACCTTGGGTATCTTGGCGCCCAGGTCCTGGTACTGTTTGGGGTTCTTCAGGAAGTTGACGAACTCCATGATCTCCATCTTGGCTTCCTCGCAGCCGGCCACGTCTTTGAACTTCACGTCGATCTCGTCCTTCAGGATCTTCGCCGTCGTCTCGGAAACGCTGAACAGCCCCCCCATCCCGCGGCCGGGCCGCCCCCCTGCCCCCACCCCCCCTCGCCGCAGCATCACTAGCAGGAAGCCAATGATCAGCACCGTGGGGAGCATGCTCAGTAGGAACGTCCTGGACACACACACACACACACACACACACACACACACACACACACACACACACACACACACACACACACACACACACACAGGGTTAGAGAACGGGGTGAAGAAAAAGTAAAAAACATTTTAAAAAAAGAGGAAAAAATGTACAAACAAAAAGTCAAATAAAGTTCAAAAAGTCAAAATGTTTTCGGCGCTTAAGTTTAAAAAGCTAACCCATCATCATTATGATGCCCTGGATCCAGGTCTGGGCTTCTGATCCGGCTGAATATTGGGCTTTTTGACAGCGTAGGACAGTGTCTGCTGAACCCTACGCTGTCACTAGGCGCTACGCTGGTCGCCGTAGTGACGGCGCCGTTGATTACAGGAAGGTGTTTACGTAGGTGGAGCGTTCAATGCAGTAGGCTGTGAGGAAGTGGAAATGGAACTGGTGAGCAGAAAAAGTGTAGTTTGGCAGAACTTTCAGTCAAAAGAAGGCCATTCAAGTCCAGCTACATGTTCAGTCTGTAATGCTGATTAGTCTGGTGGTGGTGAGGACCCTAAACTATACACAACATCACCGCTGTTACAACATCTGGTATCAAACATCTGGAAGAATACGAGTTGTGATGAAGGAATCTACAGACAGCAGCCAGAATGCAGCAACTTCAGGTACGGCAAAGGAAGGACAGTTACTGTTTACTTCATTAATCCTTCCAGGTTTTTTTGTGATAGTTTTGGGCTAAACTCC
>NC_050181.1:20712321-20724821 GCF_008315115.2 Sander lucioperca
AGCCAAAGTCCGCATATTTATTTCGGGGGCTGCATTTTTTCAAACACGCCGCACTTTCGCTGCATAAATTGCCGATTTCTGCGCAAAATCTGCAGGGCTTGCATGATTTCATAATCCCCGCTTTTTCTTTGTAAAAAAAGTCCCATATATCTTAACAGAAAGATGAAAAATGTTGCGTTTACTTCACACAAGAGCAGCCGTTTCCCCCTGTTGCCATGGGAACGTTATGAAGTGACGTGAACATCATCGAAAAGCTGCAAACTCCGCGATGAAGCCACGATGAAACCACAGTTTAAAAAAGTTCTCACAATTTCATCACATAAAATTGCATAAATATCCCGCATATTCCATCACATTTTTAAGAAAACGTGACGCATAATCAAGGAGTTTAGCCCAAAACTATCACAAAAAAACTCTCATTTTTCTGGAAGGACTGGTATATAGAGAGTTGAATTTTCAGTGAGGATCAAATCTGATTGGACTACAGTTCCAAACACCTGCCAGAGTTGTCACGTCTGGTCCCTTTGTCAAGTTTCTTTGTTTAGTTGGTTTCATGTTTTGTGTTGGTTTTCCCATTTCCTGTTTTATTTTGAAGTCTGTCTTTTCTTCGGACCACGTAGCTCCTATGGCGCCATGTTGATGCTACCAAGCCATCAGCTCCCGTTAGCATCCCATTGACTGCCATTCATTTTGACGTCACTTTGACAGAGAATAACTTTACATCTGAAGAGTTTAAAGACTCTATTTGTCCGTTGTTTATTTCTAAAGAAACACGACAATGTATAAAAGGCTCCATTACCTTGTAGCTCACGTTATGGCTCCGTAGCAGACGTTTTTATAAAAATAGGCTAACGATTGGGTCATAACCACGAGACTTCCTGTCTCATAGTAGAGGAATTACCGTATAGTACAGGAGAAGCTCTCAGGCAGTTTGGACTTCCATTAGCTGTTTAAGTTTAATTACTAATGTTAACTATCATTTTAGTGATCAATAATTAGCCTGTGTCTATGTTATCTCCTTACATATACCTACGCTCTCCGTCTCTGCTAGATTGGGAATGATTGAGATTTCTCTTGGCACAGCTACCAGAAGACTTCCAACTTTCAGACAGGTTGCTCACGTCACATCTACGTCTTCAAGCTCAGTTGGAGGCTGCTCAGTAACGCTCAGCCATCACCGGGAAAGAGACTTCACTGGTCTCCGTCCAGAGACACGGGACCTGCTGCTCCATTATATATATACTGACTATGGTCTGCACCCTGTCAGAGTGGCTAGTGAGAGTGAGTGCGTTACCCGCCACTGCTGAAATCTACCCACATTTGGGGGTGGGCAGGTGCTAAGGTCAAGCCCTGGAAGGTGACGGACATCCGGCAGAATCCCAGAACCCCCAAAAACAAGCCTCAGAGCCTGTTGACCAGCGCTTCCCAACGTTCACAGGAAACATGCCGTTCTACCCAAAAAACAAAGAAAACGCTGCACACTAGGGCTGCTCCATTATGGAAAAAAATATAATCACGATTATTTCAATCAATATTGAAATCACAATAATTTAACATGATTCCTCGTTGACTTCTGGAAAGATGTTGCAATTAATGAACTTAAAAACTGGGAAAAGTTTAATAAATTCATAAATCAACAGTATAAACCACACATACAACTGTGATATTAGCTTTGCAAAACGTAATTAACTAAATAATTGTTTTTCTCGATTATTCTGTTTTTGTGATCATTGGGAGCCGAAACCATAATCACGATTACATTTTGATTAATTGCACAGCCCTACTGCACACAGTCTAGAGATTGAACATGGCCCTGAACTCATCTCTCCCCCCCCCAACTAACCTTCTGCAGACGGGTGTACCAGTGGGAATCTTCCCTACGCCCTCCTCGTTTCCCTCCTCCTCCTCCTCCTCCTCCTCCTCCTCCTCCTCCTCCTCCTCCTCCAGACTTCCCAGAAGCTTTCTGTGCGTCGGCAGGTTTGGCTTCTGGGAACACAACAGAACACACGTAAAGCAGCTGACCAGGTCTGTTTCTTCCACTTAAAGAGTAACTTTGGGTTTGATTTTCCACCTGGACTCTCTGTCTCCATGTGTGTGTGTGTGTGTGTGTGTGTGTGTGTGTGTGTGTGTGTGTGTGTGTGTGTGTGTGTGTGTGTGTGTGTGTGTGTGTGTGTGTGTGTGTGTGTGTGTGTGTGTGTGTGAGTGTCTGATGGAACAACAATCTGTGAAACTGGTCCAGTATTAAACCAGAACCAAGCTGTAATGTAACCCTACAGGACTAATGTTCAGCAGCAGTTAGAGTCACTAACCCACCAGACTCCATGTAAATAATCAGGACTTTTAGCGTGTATAGAGCCAGCATATCTCCACCAGACTCCATGTAAATAATCAGTACTTTTAGTGTGTATAGAGCAGCATATTTCCACCAGACTCCATGTAAATAATCAGTACTTTTAGCGTGTATAGAGCCAGCATATTTCCACCAGACTCCATGTAAATAATCAGGACTTTTAGTGTGTATAGAGCAGCATATTTCCACCAGACTCCATGTAAATAATCAGGACTTTTAGTGTGTATAGAGCAGCATATTTCCACCAGACTCCATGTAAATAATCAGGACTTTTAGTGTGTATAGAGCAGCATATTTCCACATGTAAATGGGTGAATTAAGGGTTTATTTTAACCAAACCAGAGTGGTGATTGTTGGAACAGTGGAAAGATGAACCAAGACGGCTTTTGATAGTTTGATTTAGTTTCTGTCCACTTTGAATGAAGTGTGTTTTGTACCATGATAAAATCACTGATTATTTACATGGAGTCTGGTGCCAGATTGTTCCCAGAAACATGGAGACATAAGAGTCCAGGCTGCCTCACTGTAACACATGAAAACAGAGATGTGTAGTCTGAACTGCTGAACCTGACATGTTTGGACATGCCTCCATCTCATCTGGCTTTGACTACCGTAACATGCTCAGTAGTCATGGAAACCAGAGGAGCTTCTACCTTTGGTTGCTGCTTCAGCTTCCGTGGTTTTTGGAGTTTTCTGACCTTCTGGGAAATATTTCTCAAAACCTGAAGAAGAGAAAACAAACATCACTGTTCAGACACACACACACACACACACACACACACACACACACACACACACACACACACACACACACACACACACACACACACACACACACCTACACACACACACACACACAAACACACACACACACACCTACACACACACACACACACACACACACACACACCTACACACACACACACACACACACACACACCTACACACAGAGACACACACACACACACACACACACACACACAGAGAGACACACACACACATACACAGAGACACACACACACACAAAGAGACACACACACAGAGAGACACACACACGCCTACACACAGAGATGTGTGTGTGTGTGTGTGTGTGTGTGTGTGTGTGTGTGTGTGTGTGTGTGTGTACCTTTGGGAGGTCTGGAGCTCAGCCTCTGATAGGCTCCCAGCAGGTCACTCAGCAGGCTCCGCCCCCTCGCCACCTCCGCCGTGGTCGTATACATCGCCTGACAGACAGGAAGTAGACATCACACACAACATAGTGACATCATAATTAACTAAGTCAAGTAGTTTCTAAAATAATCAATCAAAACTTTTTTTCCAGACAATGTTGACCAATCACAATGTTCACCGAAATATTTTATTTTGTGCGTTTAAAAAAAAAAAAAAAAAAGAAAAAAAAAAAAAGCAGGTTGCTATGACGATATAAAGAAGGTTTTAAAGCTCTCCCAAGCCTCTGGTGATGACCACTGAGCTCTAGCTGCTAAAACACATCTCTGTTGGGTGCTGCTGATTAGTTTAGTGTTGTCATGGTTCATGTGTGTAACATCACACTTGGTGAGAAAGAAATCATGATTCATGTTTTTCTCCGAGTCATGCAGGCCTAATTATTATCAAGATATCCAACATGGCAGCGTACGTTCCTCATATGGTGCAGCCCTAATCTGTGAGCAGCAGGTGGTGCTGTGAGCACTAACCACCGTAGAGCTGAAGATCTTTGCCCCAACCCGACGGGACACGACGGGACCCGACGGGACCGAAGGGTTCGGTCAGGTTCGGTCTTCATTTCTATCATGTTACACGGGCTCGGGCCGGGTCGGGCTTGCGCTCCGAGCGGTCCGGTGAAGCGTTTGGATCAGCGTGTAAATGGATGCTGAGGAGGTGAAACGGAGGCTGGCTTCTGGAGGACTTCTTTTATTTCTTTGTCCCAACTTCCAACTGGCCGATAGCCTCCGTTAGTCATGAATAAATGATGTTAAAAAATGTATAAATTACTCATTCTTGACGGAAGACAAAAGAGCTGTGTGCGTGCGGCGTAGTCTCTTTTTTCTTTCTCTCCCTTTCCCGCCGAGTGGTGCGTGTGCCCGCTGGCGGCGTGAAGAGCGTGTCCGCGCTATTTTCCGACATGCGCTCTAACCACCGCTGATAGACGGCCTTTTGTTCAGTCGGGCTGTAAACGGGTTTGGGCTTTTAAAAATCTGTCAATCAAAATGTACTGGTCGGGCTCGGGCCGAATTCTGTCGGGCTCGGGCCTTGTCGGGCCGAACTTTTAAGGCCCGATTACAGCTCTAACCACCGTCCAGAGCGTCAACATCTCGCCATCACCTGTGTGTGTGTGTGTGTGTGTGTGTGTGTGTGTGTGTCTGAGTGTCTGATGGAACAACAGTCTGTGAAACTGGTCCAGTATTAAACAAGAACCAAGCTGTAATGTAACCCTACAGGACTAATGTTCAGCAGCAGTTAGAGTCACTAACCCACCAGACTCCATGTAAATAATCAGGACTTTTAGCATGTACAGAGCCAGCATATTTCCACCAGACTCCATGTAAATAATCAGGACTTTTAGCGTGTATAGAGCCAGCATATCTCCACCAGACTCCATGTAAATAATCAGTACTTTTAGCGTGTATAGAGCCAGCATATTTCCACCAGACTCCATGTAAATAAACAGGACTTTTAGCATGTATAGAGCCAGCATATTTCCACCAGACTCCATGTAAATAATCAGTACTTTTAGCATGTATAGAGCCAGCATATTTCCACCAGACTCCATGTAAATAATCAGGACTTTTAGCGTGTATAGAGCCAGCATATTTCCACCAGACTCCATGTAAATAATCAGGACTTTTAGCGTGTATAGAGCCAGCATATCTCCACCAGACTCCATGTAAATAATCAGTACTTTTAGCGTGTATAGAGCCAGCATATTTCCACCAGACTCCATGTAAATAAACAGGACTTTTAGCATGTATAGAGCCAGCATATTTCCACCAGACTCCATGTAAATAATCAGTACTTTTAGCGTGTATAGAGCCAGCATATCTCCACCAGACTCCATGTAAATAATCAGTACTTTTAGCGTGTATAGAGCCAGCATATTTCCACCAGACTCCATGTAAATAAACAGGACTTTTAGCATGTATAGAGCCAGCATATTTCCACCAGACTCCATGTAAATAATCAGTACTTTTAGCATGTATAGAGCCAGCATATTTCCACCAGACTCCATGTAAATAATCAGGACTTTTAGCGTGTATAGAGCCAGCATATTTCCACCAGACTCCATGTAAATAATCAGGACTTTTAGCGTGTATAGAGCCAGCATATCTCCACCAGACTCCATGTAAATAATCAGTACTTTTAGCGTGTATAGAGCCAGCATATTTCCACCAGACTCCATGTAAATAAACAGGACTTTTAGCATGTATAGAGCCAGCATATTTCCACCAGACTCCATGTAAATAAACAGTACTTTTAGCATGTATAGAGCCAGCATATTTCCACCAGACTCCATGTAAATAATCAGTACTTTTAGCGTGTATAGAGCCAGCATATTTCCACCAGACTCCATGTAAATAATCAGGAGGCTGTCTGTCTGTACGGCTAGGCCTGCACGACTCGGGGAAAAACATCAATCACCATTTTTTAGCTTAGAATTAATATCATGATTTTTTTCCTCACCTAGTGTAATGTTTACTACACACATGAACCACGACAACACTAAACTAATCAGCAGCACCCAACAGAGATGTGTTTTAGCAGCTAGAGCTCAGTGGTCATCACCACGAGGCCTGAGAGCTTTAAACCCTTTCTATACCGTCCATCCACTCACAGAAGACTAGTAGTGTTTGTGATGCAGTCGGCTCGTAAAATTACATGAGATCAGTCAGAAACATTTTTTTTTAATTTTTAATTTTTTAATTAAAAAAAAGTTGTTTAAAAATTAAATTGTGAACAGGATGAATCGAGATCGTGATTTTACAACGATTAATCGTGCAGCCCTATGTAGGGTTATGAAATCATCTGCAGACACACGTCCATCAGTGAGTTAGGGTTAGCATTAGCATGTCCCAGAGACAATAACACAGCCATGTGTCTGTCTCACACACAGCCATGTGTCTGTCTCACACACAGCCATGTGCCTGTCTCACACACAGCCATGTGCCTGTCTCACACACAGCCATGTGTCTGTCTCACACACAGCCATGTGTCTGTCTCACACACAGCCATGTGCCTGTCTCACACACAGCCATGTGTCTGTCTCACACACAGCCATGTGCCTGTCTCACACACAGCCATGTGTCTGTCTCACACACAGCCATGTGTCTGTCTCACACACAGCCATGTGCCTGTCTCACACACAGCCATGTGCCTGTCTCACACACAGCCATGTGTCTGTCTCACACACAGCCATGTGCCTGTCTCACACACAGCCATGTGTCTGTCTCACACACAGCCATGTGTCTGTCTCACACACAGCCATGTGCCTGTCTCACACACAGCCATGTGCCTGTCTCACACACAGCCATGTGTCTGTCTCACACACAGCCATGTGCCTGTCTCACACCAACAGTCATAATAACACAGCCATGTGCCTGTCTCACACACAGCCATGTGCCTGTCTCACACCAACAGTCATAATAACACAGCCATGTGCCTGTCTCACACACAGCCATGTGCCTGTCTCACACACAGCCATGTGCCTGTCTCACACACAGCCATGTGCCTGTCTCACACACAGCCATGTGTCTGTCTCACACACAGCCATGTGCCTGTCTCACACCAACAGTCATAATAACACAGCCATGTGCCTGTCTCACACACAGCCATGTGCCTGTCTCACACCAACAGTCATAATAACACAGCCATGTGCCTGTCTCACACACACTGTGTATAGGTCTGTCTGTCTCTCTCTCTCTGTCTGTCTGTCTGTCTGTCTCTGCCTGTCTCTTTGCCTGTCTGTCTGCCTGCCTGCCTGCTGTCTCTCTGTCTGTCTCTCTCTGTCTATCTGCCTGTCTGTCTGTCTCTCTGCCTGCCTGCCTTTCTGTCTCTCTGTCTGTCTCTCTCCCTGTCTCTGTCTCCCTGTCTGTCTGCCTGTCTGTCTCCCTGTCTCTCTGCCTGTCTGTCTCCCTGCCTGCCTGTCTGTCTCTCTGTCTGTCTCTCTCCCTGTCTCTGTCTCCCTGTCTGTCTGCCTGTCTGTCTCCCTGTCTCTCTGTCTGTCTCTCTGCCTGCCTGCCTTTCTGTCTCTCTGTCTGTCTCTCTCCCTGTCTCTGTCTCCCTGTCTGTCTGCCTGTCTGTCTCCCTGTCTCTCTGCCTGTCTGTCTCTCTGTCTGCCTGTCTGTCTCCCTGTCTCTCTGCCTGTCTGTCTCCCTGCCTGTCTGTCTCTCTGTCTAGTTAGCTAGCTAACATTAGGTGTAGTAATCTATCCTAACTTCTACTCCACTACATCTCAGAGGGAATATTCTGCAGAATGAGTACTTTTACTTTTGGTACTTTAAGTATATTTAGATGATAATACTCTCACTGAAGTAGCAAAGTGAGTAGAATTATTATTATTATTATTATTATTATTATTATTATTATTATTAGGACTATTCCTCCAGTGTGAGAGTAAACCAAAGTGACCTCTGACTCCCTGAGAGGTACCTGTACCTGTCCTAACACACCTGGTAGAAGACTAATTTAAGCCATGGCCTGCCCCCCCCCACCCTAACCCTGTCATTAAGCCCCCCCCCCCCCACCCTAACCCTGTCATTACGCCCCGCCCCCTAACCCTGTCATTAAGCCCCTGTGACGCAGAACAGGCCGGTGCGTGTCTGCGCTTGTTTTGGCCGCTGTTAGCATGTTAGCATGTTAGCATGTGATCCACCTACCAGCCTGGCCGGAGCGTTGGAGGGCAGCAGCCGCCGGAAGGTGTTCCTACAGCCGGCTGACAGCCGCAGGTAAAGGTGCGCCATCCTCTCACCGGCACCGGCACAAACACAGCAGCACCACCGGGCTCTACACGGGACTCTAATGCAACATTTCTGGTCCGTAATCACAGCGCTCCGCCATCTTTACTCTGCTGGACTTCTTCTGCTGGCAGTCTAGACGCCTTACGGCGCTCTGCTGCCGCCCACAGGGCAACAATATATTACATTAATAATATAATAATAACAATATAACAATATAATAATATAATATGATAATACAATGATATAATATAATAACATAATAACCTAATCATATAATAATATAACATATAATAATATACTATAATATATAATAATATAACAATATAATAATATAATATAATAATAATGTCATAATATAAAATATAATAATATAATATAATAATAACAATATAATATAATAATACTAATAATAATAATAATAATAACAATAATAATAACAATATAATAATATAATATAATAATAACAATAATATAATAATAATAATAATAATAAAATCTTAAATAATCTTGCTCATGTCTCCTATTGGAGGAGGTTTGTGACTCATTTTTAAGATAAAAAGCACAAGTGTTCACATTCAGTTTAATTTTTCAAAATGTATTTCATCAAAAGATAAATTCTCTGACTTTCAACAAAACAAATTATTAACTTTAATTTAGGTTTCAAAATCGGTGGTTTTGAAACCTAAAAAAATCTCTAAATCCACTTTTTTAGACTTTGAATCCACCTTTCTGTCTCTAAATCCACTCTTTAAGTCTTTATACACTACTATAGTAGTACTATACAGTCATATAGTATTAATAGTACTATAGTAGTACTATACAGTCATATAGTATTAATAGTACTATGGTAGTACTATACAGTCATATAGTATTAATAGTACTATAGTAGTAATATACAGTCATATAGTATTAATAGTACTATAGTAGTACTATACAGTCATATAGTATTAATAGTACTATAGTAGTAATATACAGTCATATAGTATTAATAGTACTATAGTAGTAATATACAGTCATATAGTATTAATAGTACTATAGTAGTACTATACAGTCATATAGTATTAATAGTACTATAGTAGTAATATACAGTCATATAGTATTAATAGTACTATGGTAGTAATATACAGTCATATAGTATTAATAGTACTATAGTAGTAATATACAGTCATATAGTATTAATAGTACTATAGTAGTAATATACAGTCATATAGTATTAATAGTACTATGGTAGTAATATACAGTCATATAGTATTAATAGTACTATGGTAGTACTATACAGTCATATAGTATTAATAGTACTATAGTAGTAATATACAGTCATATAGTATTAATAGTACTATAGTAGTAATATACAGTCATATAGTATTAATAGTACTATAGTAGTAATATACAGTCATATAGTATTAATAGTACTATAGTAGTAATATACAGTCATATAGTATTAATAGTACTATAGTAGTAATATACAGTCATATAGTATTAATAGTAATATAGTAGTAATATACAGTCATATAGTATTAATAGTACTATAGTAGTACTATACAGTCATATAGTATTAATAGTACTATAGTAGTAATATACAGTCATATAGTATTAATAGTACTATAGTAGTAATATACAGTCATATAGTATTAATAGTACTATAGTAGTAATATACAGTCATATAGTATTAATAGTAATATAGTATTAATGTACAATAATAGAGTATTAATGTACAGTAATAAATCAGTGATATACAGAACGGCCGCCAGATGGCGCGGTCGGACCGCCCTCTCCTACAGGTGCATGCCGGGTAATGCAGGATGGCGTCTGCGGGTTGTGTGGAGGAATGAAGCGGCTGACCGCTGCCTGTTTCCCCGGTGAACCCGCGCTGTCAGCGGCCTTAGTGTTTCAGCAGAGCGGAGCTGCCGGTGTTACTGAGCTATGAGGTAATCACACAGTTCACCCGGTTATAACCGGTTATAACCGGGATAGTTACTCGGTTAATAAGCAGGTTATACGACTGAGAGAAGGACACACTGACGCTAACATGCTAACAGATCAGCTAACTGTAGCTAAGCTTACAGTCACGGCTAACAGGTGTAGCGTGTAGCCTCCGTTAGCTTGTTTTAGTTTAGTTCATCTCTGGAGCTTCTGTTGTGGTTCAATCCCCGGACATGCTACAGGCAGCCGGCCGGCTAACTGCTAACTGACAGCCGAGCTGCTAACAGACTGTAACTGCTAACAGACTGTAACTGCTAACAGACAGTAACTGCTAACTGACAGCCGACCTGCTAACAGACCGTAACTGCTAACAGACCGTAACTGCTAACAGACAGTAACTGCTAACAGACAGCCGAGCTGCTAACTGACAGTAACTGCTAACAGACTGTAACACCTAACTGACAGTAACTGCTAACAGACTGTAACACCTAACTGACAGTAACTGCTAACAGACAGCCGACCTGCTAACAGACAGTAACTGCTAACTGACAGCCGACCTGCTAACTGACAGTAACTGCTAACTGACAGTAACTGCTAACTGACAGCCAACCTGCTAACTGACAGTAACTGCTAACTGACAGTAACTGCTAACGGCGGAGATGCAGTCAGTTAGCAGTTAGCAATTAGCAGTCTGGCTAACAGTCGCATGTCAGCTAGACAGACAGTCAGATGTCCTCCTGCTTCCATCCATCACCAAACTCCACCAGACTCCATGTAAATAATCAGTACTTTTATCATCGTAAAACACACTTCATTCAAAGTGGACAGAAACTAAATTAAACTACCAAAAGCTGTCTTGGTTCATCTTTCCACTGTTCCAACAATCACCACTCTGGTTTGGTTGAATTAAACTCTTAATTCACCCATTTTCATGTGGAAATATGCTGGCTCTATACACGCTAAAAGTCCTGATTATTTACATGGAGTCTGGTGGAAATATGCTGGCTCTATACACGCTAAAAGTCCTGATTATTTACATGGAGTCTGGTGGAGATATGCTGGCTCTATACACGCTAAAAGTACTGATTATTTCCATGGAGTCTGGTGGGTTTGGTGATGGTGATTTCGGGGCTGTTCCTTTAACCCCTCCTTCTCTTCCTGTGTAGGAGTGGCGTGCTGTTGCCTCCAGACAGCCTGGCTGTTGGACTATGCTGTGTTTGTTCTCTGGGTGGCGCCTCCTGAGCCGAGCTCGCCACCTTCCCCGCCCCGCTGCCGCTCAGCCAGTTGCCATGTACGCCACCCGCCTCTACAACCCTGCGGGGGGAGGAGGAGGAGGAGGGGGAGGAGGGGGGGTTAAACAGGGTCGACGGGCGGGTCTGGCCGTCCTGGAGGCCCCTCACCCTCCTCACCCTCACCTTCCCCATCACCCACACCCAGCCCCGCCTCCCCCTACCTTCCCGCTGTACCAGGGGCGCCCTGATGCTCACAGAGGGGCGCACTTCCACCCCCACTACCACCCACAGCCTGCCCACCTGGCCCCTCCCCCGCTGCCCCCTCACTACCAGCACCATGCACACTACCACTCATACGGAGGAGGGGCTCCGGCCGCCGCTGTGGGCAGCAGGAAGAAGACGTGGAACTTCATCCACGAGAAGATGAGCTACGACACGTTCTTCACCATGAAGCGGCTCATCGAGCGCTCGCGGCGTCCTGACGAGGTCTTGCGCTGGGTTACACAGAACCCTGCCAAGATCTCCCACAACCACTACCCCGTGGCCTTGCAGAAGATCGGACAGCTACTGCAGGCCACGCCAACGCTGGCGTCATCGCCGCGAGCAGCGCCCGGCGGCGAGGACCCCGACACGGAGGCTCCCAGAGGAGCCGCAGAGGCAGCCGACGGACGCCAGATCCTGGAGCATCAGGACTTCCAGACGCTCTGCAACGCCATCGTCAACGACTGCGCCAAGTTTGACAACTTCAGCATCGTCAACTGCCTGTACGCCGTGGCGGCGCTCGGTGAGTCGGTCTTTAGAGAGAAGTATAGGGCTGCAACTAACGATTATTTTCATAGTCGATTAACCTGTCGATTATTTTCTCGATTAATCGATTAGTTGTTTGATCTATAAAAATGTCTAAACATGGTGAAAAATGTGGATCAGAGTTTCCCAAAGTCTAAGAGGACGTCCTCACATGTCTAGTTTTTTCCAAAACTCAAAAGATCTTCAGTTAACTGTCTCAGAGGAGAGAAGATACTAGAAGATCTTCAGTTAACTGTC
>NC_050181.1:20732321-20744312 GCF_008315115.2 Sander lucioperca
ATGTGTGTCCAATATGATGTTCTACCAGCTCTAGACCCACGGTGAATCCAACCCGGCCACAGCCGGCAGCTAACTTTTCCATTAAGGATTGTCTAGAATCATGTCCCAGGGAAATGTCTGCCCCCCCTGTGGCAAACCCTAGAAGTGAATCGATGTTAAGGGCCCACTCAAGACCGGTTTGGCGAGCAGTGTGCGCGGGTTTGGAGGCGTGCTGCTGATTTGTCGCCGCGTCTAGTATCCGCTGTACCGGCTGTAGTGTCGGCTGTAGTGGGGGCCCAGATGAAAGAGGGCGGCAAAAAATAACTTGGTGCGTCTGCGCGAGCGCAGCTATAGGTAGTCTGTAATAGACCAGTCATGGAGAGCGTCTGCGGTTGCGCTCTCTCTCCAGGTTTCTCCAGGCCTGGCCAGGCAGCTCGTGCAGAGCGTGCTGGCTGCCCGGGGTGCAGCTTCATGCTGGTACAAAAAGCTTGAACACCATGGACACGTCCTTTCGTGGTGGGTTTGAACTAGTTCTCTCTGGCCTGGGACTACCCGCCTCCAGCACGCTGCACCCGGCTGAGCACTCGGGGAGGCCTGGGGGCACAAACCGATATTATTAATTGGAGAATTAAGAGCGCCGTTAACACTCAACATTTTTAACATAATACAACAGTATTTCACTTTCCTGCCGTTCGGTGGTAATACACGACAACAGTCTTGTTCAGAAGATGCAACAAAACTGTGAGCGTGACAATAGTGTTTGTTGTGTGTGTGATGTGGTGTGTCTGTGTGTGTGTCGGTGTCTGTGGTGTGTCTGTGTGTGTTGTGTTATGTGTGTGTCTGTGTTTGTGTGGTGTGTGTGTGTCCTGTTATCATATACACCCTAGCGACTCGCACAGGGGGCACCACGGTGTGTGGGTGTTGTATTGTGTGTCTGTGTGTGGCGTAGTGTGTATGTGGTGTCGTGGTGTCGGTGTTGTATTGTGTGGAATAACCTCTGTGTGTGTGTGTGTGTGGGTGTGTTCCTGTGTTGTTGTGTGGTGTTGGTGTGATGTAGATTTGTTAGTGGTGTGTGTGTGCAGTTTATTTGCATTCATCACACTAAAATTGCATATATCCCGCAGTATGCCACCATCCCATTTTTTAAGAACACGTTCGTCAATAATCAAGGATTTTAGCCCAAAAAACAATCAAAAGAAAACTCAAGCATTTTTCTGGAAGGCACACAGAATGCAACAAACGCACAATGTGGATTACTAAACGATCTTGGCAGTAACCATACTTACAGAGACATTTCATCAGGAGAGCCCTATGATCAGCTACCCACTCGCGATATGACGAGAATTCGCATAGTGTGCCAGCCACGGACGCAACAGCGGCCCGCACCACCGCTCAGGGCACGCAGCATCATCTGTATCGACACATATCTAGATAGTCCATGACCAGACATCTGGCCGGTACACACTAAGAAGGATGTAATGTGCGCCTTAGCCAGGTGCGGGATTAATCGATATGAACTTAGAAAAGCTTGGTTTTTAAAAGTGCTCAGAAACATCAACTGGGGGGGCGCCGGGGGTTGCTGTTACCCAGTTGTTGGTCCTCACTCAGACTCTCTTCCAGTTTTGCTTATGGTTTGTTGAAATAATTAATAAGAGTGGGATTAGTTGTGTTTTCAATAAAGTTTGAGGCTATGGAGGTCACGATGTGTCGTGTGTGCGCCTAAGAACGTTGTAGTGGTGATGGGGGTCGCCCCTCGCTTCCGCTGCTGGGAGGGCGTGCTGGCGCTAGGCGTACGGAGCCTGACCTCCTGGAGAGGCTTTTGGACGGGGAGGGCTCACAGGGGGACAACTCCCCCCTGCTCAGTTAGTAGGCCGAACACCTATCTGTGCAGAAAGTGATTAACTGCGGTATTCGATCTCCAACACCGAGGCAAAGTCCTCCAATGAACACCATAGAAAGTCCCTAAGATTTAATCGCTCGGGAGCCGCTATTTGGACAAAAAGTCGCCAGGGAGGATGAGACATTGTTTGACAGTGGCGGAGGAAGCGATCCACGCAGAAAAGCGCCTCCGGTAACACGCACAGTGGCCTGATGTTTATACTTGTGCACTGGTGTTGCGTCGAGACGCGGCGTGTGTGTGTGGTGGTTGTGTGTGTGTGTGTGTGGGTATGTGTGTGTTGGGTAAGGGAGAAGCCTGAGAGAGTGACGGTCAGCGGTGGTAGCTTTTTAGCGGGAGTAACAACGCACTAGGGGGGTGGATGTCCATAGTGAGAGAACAAAGGGTCGCCTCTGTATGTCGCGGCAATGGACACACGGTAAGAAGACATCTGGTCGCAAGTGTGTCAGTAAATACAATTTCTCCTTGGAGTTGCAAAGTGATATGCTATAGAAGGGAGGGACCAAGGAATCAGTTAACCCCTCTCACAATTGAATCTCATGTATATAAATGTTTCGTAAAGAGGACTAAAAGCCAGGAAAAAAAGTTACTGCACATCAAATCCTTGAATCATCATGTTGTTAGAGAGGAGGAGAACCAGAGAGTTAAACCACACCCCTCCTCCCCTTGAGTATACAATGGTTGTTATCAGAGGAGGAGAACCAGGAGAAGTTAACAATACGAACTCCAGGGAGTTCTATTTGTATTATGCAAGTCGAAAGGAGAACCAGGCAAGATGTCCGAGGAGAGCAATGCACTCGACCCACAAACCAGAAAACAGTGTGGCGTCTTCCGGAGCCAGTCGACAGTGGGGTACACGTGCTCGACGGTTACAATGAGTGTGTTTTGGTAACTTCCTCCCTCCGGTAGCCCACTGCGCGCCAAACCCACCGGAAGGAGCGTCGCGCCCCCGTCCAGGCGGAGGCGGCACCCACCGGGAGAACCGGGGTGGATTAAGTGATTAGCTGTCAACGGTGTCATGAATCGCCAACCAGGTATTTTTGGATAATCGATTCAATCGTTTGAGAGTCATTTCTTGATTAAAAAACCAGATAGTGTGCTCTGGGATGCCGGCTTGTTTAATGTGAAGATCTATCTAAAGTATCGGCGCTCCTCGCAGATTTAACTGAAGATCTTGTACGTCTCTTCTCTCCGCTGGGACAGTTAACATGGAAATCGTCTAGTTGTCTTCTCTCCTCTGAACCCCAGGTAACGAAGGGCGATCTGTCGGTAGTATCTGTCTCTCCTCTAGAACGAGTAATGAAATGCTTTGAGGTTGTGGAAAAAACTAGACAGTGAGGACGTCCGCTTAGAACTGTGGGAACCTCTGATTCCATCATTTTCAACCTTGTAACATTTTTATAGATCAACCAACTAATCGATTAATCGAGAAAATAATCGACATGTTAGATCGACTATGAAATCTCCGTTTGAGTGACTGCCAGCCCTAGAGGGGGGCTCAGGCTGTGCTAGGAGGGGCTCCCCTTACAGGAGCCCGCCGGGTCCCGGAGCCGCCGCAACAGGCTAGCAGCACAGTTGCACGATGCTGAAAAAGTTGTCAACTTGAGCTCAGGCGAGGAAATCGGCTCACGACGATTGAGCGTTGCAATTCTCACTGTGCGAACTAGGTACTCCTGTGATGCTCACAAAATACCCAGGAGCTGGCGTAAGCCTATCGGCATGCACAATCTGCGCAGCTATAAGCTTGGGCACATCCGTTAGCCTCCGGTGTACGGGGGTTCAGGAACACTAGCAAAAGGGGGCAGGAGGAGGGGGCCGCCTCGCTTGTGCAATACGCAAAAAGGGCGATGAAAAACAGCCAGCGGGTGGGGCGGGCCTGCACGTAGCTGGTGCCATCTAAACTGCAAAAAACAGACCCACGTGGAAAATAGGTGTTATGAGTTGGAAGATACTAGTTGCAGGGTTCTTCGTGTAACACCACTGTCGGGACAGACCGCGTCAAGGCCGCCGGCGAGCGCACTCGCTGAGCCGCTTCAATGTGAAAACGTGTCGTAGGCTCATGGTCTTCCCCACCGATACCGTGGATGACTCGTCCCCGGGTCGTATTGCCCCTCTGCGCCGCACGCGAAGGAAAGTCGGCGGCCGGGAGCCCCCGCGATAGACCTTGAGTGGTATGGCAATTGGTGCTGGTATGAGTGCAGCGGGGAGGGGCCGCAGTGGCAGCTTGGGAGTAGTGGAAAGGCGTGGAAGTTAACGGCGCCCCTCTGTGATCTCATGGCGCGCTGGTACACGCGAAGGTAAGTGGAGTCGGGGCCTGGAGTGGTGGTGAGGGGGAAAGGTGACGGGTGAGGGAGGGTGGCGGGGCCTCCAAGGACGGCCCAGAACCCGCTGCCGTACACCCTTTTAACACCCCCCTCCATCCCCCTGACCTCCTCCTCCATACCCCCCGCCCGCAAGGGTTGTAGAGCGGGTGGCGTCATAGGCAACCTGCTGAGCGCCGCGGGCTGGGGAATGTGGTCGCAACTCAACAGGCTCAGGGGAGGCGCATGCACCCAGAAACCAACACAGCATAGTCCCACCCAGGCTGTCCGGAGGCAACAGCACCCACTCCTACACGAAGAGAAGGAGGGTTATAAAGGAACAGCACCCGACAATCACCATCACCAACCCACCAGACGCCCTGGAATAATCAGGACTTTAGCGGTGATAGAGCGCCAGCATATCATCCACCAGACTCCAGGTAAATAACTCCGGACTGTTTAGCGCGTATGGAGCCAGCAGATGTCCACGCAGACTCCATGTACATGATCAGGACTTTTAGCGTGTATAGAGCCGCATGAGGTTTCACTGACAATACTGGTGACTTAAGAGTATTAATTCAACAAACCAGAGTGGGTGATTGTTGGCACGTTGAAAGCATGAAACCAAGACAGCTTTTGGTAGTTTAATTTAGTTTCTGTCTGTCCACCTTTGAATGAAGTGTGTTGTTACGATGAGTAACAGTACTGATTATTTACCTGGATTGGTGAGTTTGGTGATGGATGGAGCATTATACATCGACTGACCCTGTCATAAGCTGACATGCGCTGTTTAGCCAGACTGCAATTGGCTACTTCTAACTGACTTGCATCTTCTCCGCCGTTAGCATTTCTGTCATTGTATCAGTTACTGTCCATGTATATCAGTTGGGCTGTCTTAGCAGATATACTGTGCAGTTAGCAGTTACTGTCAGTTAGCAGTCGCCTGTCATTTATCAGTTACTGTCTGGTTAGCAGGTCGGCTGTCCTGTTAGCAGTTACTGTCAGTAGGTGTTACAAGAGTCTGTTCAGGCAGTTACTTCAGTTTTTAGTTCTTTACAGGTCGTTAGCAAGTTCCTGGTCAGTTATCAGCTCTCGGCTGTCTGTTTAGACGAATTACTGTCTGTTAGCAGTTTCACGAGTCTGATTAGCATTTCAGGTCTGTTTTAAAGCGGTCGGCTGTTCAATTAGCAGTTACTGTCGGTTAGCAGTTTACAGTCTGTTCGCAGTTACCGTCTGTTAGCACTCGGCTGTCAGTTGAGGCAGTTTAGGGCCGCCGGGCTCCCTTAGCATGTCCGGGGATTGAACCACAACATAAGCTCCAGAGTAAACTAAACTAACACAAGCTAAGCTGAGGCTACACCTACACCTGTAGCCTGACTGTAAGCTTAGCTAACGAATTTACGATCATCTGTTCGCATGTTACGTCCATTGTGTCCTTATCGCTCAGTCGTAATAACCTGCTTTTTACCGAAGTAACAGCCCGGTTATAACCGTTATACACCGGGTGAACTGTGTGATTACATCATACTCAGTAACACCGGCACTCCGCTCTGCTGAAACACTAAGGGCCGCTGACAGCGCGTGTCTCACCGGAAAAGGACAGCGGTCTCCGCTTTCAGTCCTCCACACAACCCGCAGACGCCATCCTGTCATTCCCCATGCACCTGTAGGAGAGGGCGTCCGACCCGCATCTGGCGGCCGGTTCTGTATATCACTGATTTATGACTGTACAGAACTCTATTATTGTACATTCATACTATATACTAATAATAACTTAATAGATGACTGTAGTTAGCTCTACTACTATAGTACTATTAATACTATTATGACATTGTATAATACTACTAATAGTACTAGTAGGTACTATATGATGGTTATAGTTATACTACGTAGTACTGATTAATCGCGCGGCGATGTGTGAATGATACGAATACCATCTATGAGAGCTCAACATGATTAAATCCGTGATAGTGCTGTAATAATTACTACTAACCGCTTACATATTACTAAAATGATGACGTTAGTACCTAACTATAGGGACATTAATCGCTATATGAACTTTCATTACCTGACGAATAGTCTATTAATCGAAATGCAATGACTGTAAATAGACAGGAAAAAAAACTAACCTATACGCTACTCAGTCATACGATATAAAAATTAACCTGTATGATATACTGCACTATACAGTACATTAATACTTAATGGCCTGGATATTAGCCTACTAAATCGAGTCCTATGATCAATACGATATACTGAAATAAGAATAGTGACTACCATGCGATAATATCCTAAATTGCTGACATATATATAAGACAACTGTATAATTACACCAAAAGGACGTTTAATGCCTAATATAGACTGTACAAGAGTACGACTTAGTCACCTATCTATACGAGTAGGAACAACTATATAGCGGCGACAATTACACGCTACTTTGGACAGTAAAACACTAAAGAATTAATAGTACAAAGATGCGGGGTTATTAACCTAACCATAGAACACGTTAGACTATCTGACTAATGGGACACAAATCATGTGCGGTGGGGACTAAGGCAATAAATGTGGACAATATAATACTCAAGAATGACCGGTATAGATACTACTATAGTATGCAACTTGCTAAGGACTATGGTGAACGGTATATTCAGCAAAACATAACTCAGAGTACAGCTAATCGTGAACTAGATCAAACTGTGCTGATGACTACATAGTACTCGTTATATACTACATGACGACTAGACACGAACTAGTTACAACTTTAATACTTATACTGTATCAGGATTACTACTAATCAAGGGTCACGTGATTAGCCTATAGACTTCTGCGTACTTACATAGTACTATTAACGCTATTGAGAACGTATAGATACTACGCTAGGCCTAGTAATCTCTAAAAAGCGGGTGGAGACAGGAGGAGTACGGTACTATAGGAGTGTAGAAAGACGTAAAGATGGATTTACTAAGAACAGACAGGTGGTTCAAAAGTCTAAAAGTGGATTTACAACGAGATTTTTTTTAGGTGAGTGTCAACACAGGCCGATCATTAAAAGTGGAAAGCCACTAAATCTAAAGTTAATAATGGTTTGTGACACGCTACAAGACTTGAGGACTTTTGAGAAATACCGTAAAAAAAAAAAAGTATGTGGGGGCATAAAGACTTAAACTGAATGTGAACCCTTGGTTGTTCTGTTTAATCTTAAAACATATCACAAAGGAAAACCTCCTCCCAATAGGAGATAAGCGAAATGAGAGAAGAAGCGGGGCAGAAGGTGTAGGGTTTAAAGGGAGGGGGGGAAAGAAAAAAAAAGAGAAAAACTGGTGGTAACTTATTAAAAAAAGTAATATAATAAAAAATAAAAGAATGAAAAATTAAAAGAAAATATTGAAGGGGCCGGGTTAGAATGAATAAAAATTGCGTGGAAGTTGGATCGGAAAAGTGTATGAAAAAAAATAGGTGGAGAGGAATATCTGGTTATTATTATTTAACATTATTATTTACGTTTATTGTCTTCTTATTATATTATAGATTATAATATGATAAAATACCTTTGGTGCGTACGTTAATCAGTTAATTGTATTTTGGATTCTAAAATAAAATGGATGCACTTATATTAAAATTAATAGTTATATTAATACATATTTGTTATATCTGTTGAAAAAATAACTTATAAGATGGGATCGCGGGCATATGAGGTACATAGTCGACAGGTTTATATTTTATACTCGCAGATCATAATCTGCTGTACAAATTGGGCTTATAAATTATATCCATATGTCTTCTCAGTAATATCTCGGTGTGGCGGGATATCTGGGTTGTTTCTAGGTTGGGGGTTCTTCATTGAACATTCTTAATGTAATGATTCGTTAGCCTGATGGCGGCCGCAGCGTGGCCATGCCGTACGTCGTCTCAGACTGCGGGCAGCAGAAGAATCACATCCAGACTAAACAGCATGGCGGGACCTCTGTGATTACGAGACCAGAAGTTGCATTACGTCACCGTGGAGAGCAAAACCGGTGTGCTGTACCTAGAAATTGTTTTGTGCCGGTAAATAAAAAACCGTTAGAACAAATGATGGCGCACCTTTACCTGCATAGGCTGCAGCCCTTCGTGTAGGAACAGCCGTTCGCGGCTGCTAAGCGCGGCTCCACGCTCCGGCCAGAGCTTTAATAGTATTGATCCATGCTACCATGCTCAAGATGCTAACGACGGCGGCACAAACAAGGCGCAAAGACAGCGCACCGATACCTGTTCTGCGTCACAAGGACAGGTAAGAACACAATATATTGTGTGGGAGGGCGGCGTAATGAAGGTATGGGTGAGGGGGGGGGTGAAGTGCCTTCATGACGGGTGGTATGGGTAGGTGGGGGCAAGGCTCGGCTTAAATTAGTCCTTCTACCAGTGTGTTACGAACAGGGTGTAACATTGGGTACACGACTCACAGGGATTCAGAGGGGCACTGGTGGGGTGGTTTAACTCTAGCCCTGTAGAGGCATCGTCCTCACATACGAGAGGTGGAGGATAGGTCGATAACATAATAATATAAGTCCCCTAAAAGCTGATAATAATGGTCAAAACTCAGCATAAAAAAAAATTTGCTCCTTCAGTCTGAAGGTCATTGTCATCATAAATATACAGTCTTAAGTACCAAGGTAAGTACACATTCTGCGAGTAGATTATCCGTCTGTAGGTGGATTGGAGTAGAAAGGGGGGGGGTTAGAGAGTAGATTCAACAGTGAACCAAGAGGAACCTAAAATGTTAAGAAGCGGAAATTAGCTCACGAGAACAGAGAGAATACAACAGCAGAGTGGACCAACGATCAGAGAACATTAAAACCGCACAGGCCATACAAGAGAGTCCCGACAGTCAGCGACAGGAACGAAGCGGACCGACAGGGCGACAGGACCGGGATCTGTGACAGACAGCGAAACAGAAGAGCACGTCAGAGCAGAGAGGGACAGAGCAGATCGGGACAGGTGAAGTCAATAACATCAGACCCCGCAGGGAGACCTGAAGACGTTAAGAAGACAGTGACAGGAGAGACAGACTGGCGGGGGCAGAAAGCACGAGGAACAGAAGGCACGCGAGTAGCAGGAAGCGCGGAGACAGGGCAGACATGGGGGGCGCGATGGGAGCAGTTCAGAGAGTATACACAGATAACCAATAAGGCAGCAGATGCGAAAGTAGACAGCCGAGACCAGGCTTCGGGGACAGGAAGGCATCCCTAACCGAGACAGCAGGTCGAAGCTAGGCAGACGCCTAGCAAAATGAGCAGGACGGACGACAGACCGCCAGGCATAGAGAAGAGCCAGCACGACGACCGTATCAGTGTGGATGAGACAGTGCGCAAAGGCTGGGGGTTTTATGAAATTGGGTTACAATTGACAGGCAGCCTGCTTGTAGTAATGTGCGACCGTGTCACATGCTTAGGAGGATTAATATTGCTTACTGGTTGTGTCTAGAACATAGGCGCAAGATTTCTGTTGTGGTAGAGACAGAACACCTGCCTGGTGTGAGACAAGGCCTGCTGTGTGTTGGGTGCAGACAGGCACGTGGCTGTGTGATGAGACGCACATGCTGGTGTGAGCATACGGCACATGGGCTGTGTTATTTAGTACTGGTTTTGGTGTTAAAAACAGGCACTGAGCTGTTGGGTGTAGACAGTCCCATGCTGTGTTATTAAGACATATATGGTGTGATACGGCCATGGCTGTATAATACAGACGACATGGCTCTGGTGTGAGACAGGCAACATGGCTGTGGGTATACAGCCCAAATGGACAATAGGGTAGACGGACAACATAGGCTTTTTGTGGACAGCCCAGGGCTGGTGTGGACAGGCAACATGGCTGTGTGTGATACAGACCATGGGGCTTTATTTAAATAAAGACAGGCACAGGCTGTGTGTAGACCGGCCCATGTCTGTGGGGAGACGTGAACACATGGCTGTTGTGACAGACCATGTCTTTTGTGTGAAACAGGCCACATGCTGTGTGTGAGACAGACACTGCTGATGTGTGAGAGCAGGCCATGCGCTTTGTGTGAGACAGCACATGGCGTCTGTGAGACAGACAACTGCTGTGTGGAACAGGCACATGGGCATGCTTTGTGAGACAGTGGCACAATGTGACTGTGGGATTAATGTACAGACACATGCTTGTGTGGACACCACATGGTGTAGTATTGTCGTCAATATAAACAACATGCTATGCTAACCCATAACTCCTGATGGACTGTGTAACTGCAGATGAAGTTCTAACCCGCCATAGGGCTCACGATATCGTTGTAAAATCACTATCTCGATTATCCTGTTCACGGGGTTTAAATTGTTAACGCCTTTTTAATTATAATGAAAAGTAAAGTTAACACACCCAAAAATTTTCTGACTGAATCTCATGTAATTTACGAGCCGACTGCCTGTCACAAACATAACTACTCTTTCTGGAGTGGGTAGGACGTTACATAGACGGGTTAGGAAAGAACTCTCAGAAGCCTCCACGTTGGAAGTGATGAACCCACAAGACAACGAGCCTAAAACACATGGGCTAACTGTTGGGTGCTGCTGATTAGTTTTAGTGTTGGCTGGTTCATGAGGGTGTTAGTAACGTACACTTGGGTGGGAAGGGAAATCAATGAATATATCGTAAATCTAAGCTACAAAAAAAATTCAAATAAAGGAGGTGGGTGATGTTTTATTTCCCCAGGGATACGATGCAGGCCTAGCCTGTACAGACCCACGACCGCCTGAATTTGGTAACAGCGGTCTGGTGAAAGAATGCTGGGGCTCATCAACACGCTAAAAGTGTGCCGAGCTGGGTACATAAATAAATAAGATTATCTACATGGAAGTCGGGTGAAAATTGCGTGAAGCTATACTGCATACAAGTACTGTTTATTTACATGGACTGGGGAAATATGCTGCGGCTCTATATGCTGAAGAAAGACCAGTTTAGTTACAATGGATCGGGTGTAAGATATGCTGGCTCTACATGACAAGGGCGCATAACACAAACGTACTATTAGTACTACCTGGAGTCTGGTGGCAGCTATGACGGTCTCATCAGCGCTAACAGTCCTGAGTGTATTGACATAGGAGATCGGTCTGTGAACAATAGTGCCGTGGAAGGCGCTAATACCCGCTACAAAGTCCCTGATGATTTTACATGGAGTTCTGGTGGAAATATGCCTGCTCTATACATGCGGTACAAATACTGATTCTTTACTGGAGTCGGTGGAAAATGGCTGGTCTATCCATGCTAAAGGTTCCTGTTATTTACATGGATCTGGTGGAATATCTGGCTCGATACACAGCTAACGGCCTGATCTATTACATGGAGTTCTGGTGGAAGTATGCTTGGTCTCTATAAACACAAGCTACAAGTCTGATTATTTACATGAGTCGGTGGAGCTATGCTAAAGCTACTATACACGCTAAAGTCCTGATTATTACATGGAGTCTGGTGAAATTGGCTGGCTCTATACACAGCTAAAAGTCCTGATTATCTTACATGGAGTTGGCTGATGGAGATATCTAATTCTACTAAGGGTGGCGAGCCGGCTAAAGTCTGACTATGTTACATGGGAGTCGGGATGAAATATGCAAAGGGCTGCATACGAACGCATAAAAGTCCTGATTATTTACATGGATTCTGGTGGAAATAAGCAAACATGGGGCTCTATACATGCTAACAGTACATGTTATAGTTACTAAAGAGTCTGGTGGAATATGCTGGCTGCTAAGTAACATCAACCACAAGATCCTTTTATAAGGGGGGTTACCTGGATCCTGGTGGAGACAACGACTGCCGTGGCGC
>NC_050181.1:20744512-20749512 GCF_008315115.2 Sander lucioperca
CGTCCAGCCCACGCGTTCAGAAGTCAAAGCGCCGTGTCCGTCCGGAAGATGCGATGAGCGCAGGAGGACATTTAATTGGCGCGTGCTGCAGAGGCGTTCAGGGACATCAGCACCTCACACTGTACCTGTACACACACACACACACACCACACACACACACACGCACACCACACACCACCACGAGTCTGCCGCCCACTGGCTGGAGCGCGACTTCACAGGATGTACTCATCCGTCGTACACACTCCGCAGTCTGCAGACTGCAAGACACCTTTCTAATATTTTAATAATATATCTTATTTTTGTGCGCTGACAGATCTCCGAAGAAGTGGTGGGGTGTTTTCACTGAACAGCATTATGGAAAGGATCCCTACGGAGAGATAGACCTTGCTAGTTAACGAGTAAGATCCAAACTTTTAGTGTAACAGGAAACCACCATCACCAAACTCCACCAGCACTCCATGTAAATAAGCACTCGCTTTTGGTCATCATAACAACACACTTCATTCAAAGTGGACAGAAACTAAATAAACTACCAAAAGCCGTCTTTGTTCATCTTTCCACTGTTCCAACAATCACCACTCTGGTTTGGTTGAAATAAACCCTAATTCACCCATTTACATGTGGAGATATGCTGGCTCTATACACGCTAAAAGTCCTGATTATTTACATGGAGTCTGGTGGAAATATGCTGGCTCTATACACGCTAAAAGTCCTGATTATTTACATGGAGTCTGGTGGAAATATGCTGGCTCTATACACGCTAAAAGTCCTGATTATTTACATGGAGTCTGGTGAAATATGCTGGCTCTATACACGCTAAAAGTCCTGATTATTTACATGGAGTCTGGTGGAAATATGCTGGCTCTATACACGCTAAAAGTCCTGATTATTTACATGGAGTCTGGTGGAAATATGCTGGCTCTATACACACTAAAATCCGGATTATTGACATGGTGGAGTCTGGTGGAAATCTGCTGGCTCTATACACACTAAAAGGTTTTATTATTACTGTCTTCTGGTGGGAAATATGCTGCGCATACACTCTAAAGTGTGATTATTTACATGGAGTCTGGTGGAATATAGCTGGCTCTATACACGCTAAAAAGACTGATTATTACATGGAGTCTGGTGTCACACAGCGGCAACAGCAAAAAAGTGACCCAAACTTCGGAAAGAAAAATGACACCACCCACTTATAACAAAAAACAGCCAACAAGCCTCGTAATGCATTAAATCTGCTGTCCTCCAGCAGTGAAGGACAGCAGCTGACGATGCTTTCCTCCTCCGTCCTAATCTGTCTGAAGACAAACAGCTGCTCTGTAACCAGGCAGCTCTTTATTACAGAGAGCACGCTCACAGGATCCAAACATTTCACCATGATCATAGCGACTGACTGACCCCTCCAGCATGTTGCTAAACGCCTGTTACTGAGTTATTCATAGTAAACGTCCACAGGATCCAACATTTACACAGGATTCATATCTGAGTCAGTCGACTGCCGGCACTGAGGCACGTTTTTAGGCGTAAACTTTGGTGTTTAGGCAAATTTTTCAGGCGTGGTGTCATTTTGCTGATTTTTAGGACGTTTTAGGCGCATTTTTCTTACTTGTTAGGACGTTAGGCGCATATCTTCTTACTTTTTAGGACAGTTTTAGGCGCATTGTTCTGACTTTTTAGACGTTTAGCGCATTTTTCTTTTTCTGACTTGTTAGGAACGTTTTCTGACTTATAGACGTTTAGTCGCATTTTTCTGACATTTTACGCGTGTTCTGACTCGACGTTTCAGTTTTTTTTGGCGTTAGGCGGTGCATTCTTTCTGGACTTTTTTGGTGCATTTTCTGACTTTTTTTTAGGACGGTGTTAGGCGCAGTTCGTCTGACTTTTGAGACAGTTTTCTGAAAAACTATTTTTGACATTTACGTCGCATTTTTGCCTGACTTTTAGGGACGTTTTTGCACGATCTCAGCTTTCCTAGCCAATAAGGCAGAAATGCCAATTAATTCATTATTAACGTCCACAGGATCCAAACTGTACCCATGAGGCATAGCGACTGAACTGCCCCTCCAGCTGTTGGCTGATTACTGAAGTTATTCATTATTAACGTCCACGAGATCTCAGGACATGGTCTACTCTCATGGCGGTTCATAGCGGAGTTTAGTCGACTGAACGCCACTGAAGGCAACGTGTTTAGGCACTTTTTTAAACTTTTTGACGTTTTGTAGGCACATTTTCTGACTCTTTAGGGACGTTTTCGGACTTTCTTCGACTTTTTGTAGCCGTTTTTTGGACGTTTTAGGCGCGTGTGTCGACTGATTTGTGGCCTTTTGTACGTTTTTAGGCTCTGACTATTTTGTTGCCTTATAGACGTACGTAGCCTCGTTAGTCATGAATAAATGATGTTAAACAATGTATAAAATGACTTTTTGGGGGCGTCTGACTTTATTTTATGTTTTAGGCGACTTTTCTGACTTTTTGACATTAAGGTGCTTTCTTCGACTTTTGTAGGCGCGTCTGACTTTTTGTAGGTTTTAGGCGCGTTTGTTTGACTTTTAGGTGCGTTTTCTGACTTTTTCTCGATGTTTTAGGTGCTTCTTTGACTTTTGTGGCCTATTGGACATTTCAGGCAGCTTTTTTAACTGACGTTTTAGGCAGTTTTTCAGACTTTTGTAGCTCTTTTGACTTTTGTAGCCGTTTGTTTGACGTTTAGGCAATTTGTTTGACTTTTAGCAGTTTCTGACTTTTGACGTTTTTAGGTGCGTTTTTCTGACTTAGGGGCATTTTCTGTTGTTTTTTTTTAACATTTAGACGCTTTTTCTCTGTTTCTCCACGTTTAGGTGCTTTCTTTGACTTTTGTACATTTCAGGCAGCTTTTTGACTTTTTTGACGTTTTAGGCATTTTTTCAGACTTTTGTAGCTAACTTTTGTGGC
This sequence comes from Sander lucioperca, assembly GCF_008315115.2. Classification (NCBI taxonomy): domain Eukaryota; kingdom Metazoa; phylum Chordata; class Actinopteri; order Perciformes; family Percidae; genus Sander; species Sander lucioperca. The sequence continues at coordinate 20,747,441 of NC_050181.1, forward strand.
CTGACGTGTTAGGCACTCTGACTATTTGTGTTGTTTTTATAGACGTACGCAGCTCCGTAGTCATGAAATTGTTATGTTATAAAATGTCTGTCTGTCTGTGTCGTGCGTACATTGTGAATATATTGGGCTGTAAAGGGTTCAGGCTTTTAAAAAGCTGTCAATCTAAATGTACTTGTCGGCTCGGTCTAACTTTTGTTCATTTGTGTTGCTTTTTAAACTTTTTGTGGTCTTTTTTGACGTTTTACACTTTTTTTCAGACTTTTTTGACGTTTAGGTGCTTTCTTCCGACTTTTGTAGCCGTTTTTTTGACTTTTAGGCGCATATTGTTTGACTTTTAGGTGCGTTTCTGACTTTTTCCGATGTTTTAGGTGCTTTCTTTGACTTTTTGTGGCCTATTTGGACATTTCAGGCAGCTTTTTAACTTTTTTTTTGACGTTTTAGGCATTTTTTCAAGACTTTGTAGCTTCTTTTGACTTTTGTAGCAGTTTGTTTTTGACGTTTTTAGGCGATTTGTTTGACGTTTTAGGCATGTTTTCTGACTTTTTCTTTACGTTTTAGACGCATTTTCTGACTTGTTGACGTTTTAGGTGCGTGTTTTCTGACTTTAGGGGCATTTTCAGATGTTGGGACATTTAGACGCTTTTTCTCTCTTTCTCCGACGTTGTAGGTGCTTTCTTTGACTTTTTGGTGGCCTTTTGTACATTTCAGGCAGCTTTTTGACTTTTTTTGACGTTATAGGCATTTTTTCAGACTTTTGTAGCTTTTTTTTTATACTTTTTGTGGCCTTTTTTTGACGTTTAGGCACTTTTTCGGACTATTTGTTGCTTTATAGACGTACGCAGCCTCCGTTAGTCATGAATAATATGTAAAAGCAAAAGAGCTGTGTGTGTGTGTGTGGTGTGTGTGTGTGTGTGTGTGTGTGTGTGTGTGTGTGTGTGTGTGTGTACATTGAATATTGGGCTGTAAACGGGTTTGGGGTTTTAAAAAGCTGTCAATCTAAATGTACTTGTTGGGCTCGGGTCTTAACTTTTTGTCCATCTCTCCGTTATCAAACTCTTGTTCTGCGGGTGAAATGAGCGTCTGGTCTGCAGAGGTTTGGTCCTCCCGGCGAGCCTGGACACGCTCGCTGTAACGGCGCTCTGTGGGGTCTGATGACGGACGGACGGACGGCGAGGACGGAGAGACAAGACGAGACTCGAGTCCCTCCAGAGACTCCCAGCTGCAGACGTTTGTTTTCTCTCAATGCTACAGATCAGATGAAGTCACGTGGTGTTTTCTCCGGCTCGGGGTCAGAGGTCACATGACGCTGCTCGCTTTGCTCGTCTCCATATCTGGGCAGGAAAAACTCCCAGCAGCACTCTCTCTCTCATCTCTCTCTCCATCCTCTCTCTCTGTCTCTCTCTCTCTATCTCTCTGTCTCTCTGCTCTGTCTCTCTCTCATCTGTCTCTCTGTCTCTCATCTCTCTCTCTCCACTCTCTTGCTCTCTCTCTCGGTCTCTCTGTCTCTTCTCTCTGTCTCTCTCTCTCCACTCTCTCATGTCTATATTCTCTCTCTCTCTGTCATCTCTCTCGGTCTCTGTCTCTCATCTCCTTGTCTCTCTCTCTATCTGATCATCGTCTCTACTACTCTATCTCTACTCATACATCTTGTGTCTCTCTCTCTATCTCTCCCTCCTATATCTCTCTCTGTTCTATCTCTCTAGCGTGTGTGCTATCTCTCTGTCATATCTTCTCTCTCTCTCTCTCTCTCTCTGTCTCCTCTCTCTTTCTCATCATGTATCTCTGTCTCTCCTATCTCTCTATCAATCCTCTACTCTCCTTTCTCTCTATCTATCTCTGTCTATCTGCTACTCTTCTCGTATCTGCTCTGGATCTCGCCTACTCATCCCTTCCTCTGTCTCTCTCTATATCTCTCTCCACTCTCTCGTGCTCTCTGATCTCTCTGTCGTCTCTACTGTCTCTCTCCCCTCTCTCTCTCTGCTGTCTCTCTGCTCTCTCTCTCGCATCCTCACGTCTGTCGCTCTCTGTCTCTCTCTCTCGCTCTGTCTCTCGCCATCTCTCTCTCTCGTCTC
>NC_050181.1:20757012-20774512 GCF_008315115.2 Sander lucioperca
CAAAAATGTAAGGGCGGATAATAGTCACACTGAATTGGAAAGCGTCAACTACCGGCAGATGCTGGAGTGTCAGGAGTTAACAGAGCAGACTTCAGCGTGTTCCTACTACACTTTACATTCCTGCTCAGCTCTTCAATCTGCGTTATTATTCACATTATTCACATCAAACATGGAAACAACAGCGTGAAGGATCGAGGCGTTTGCTGTCAGTTTGCAAAGACAAACTTCATAAGAGCAAACTAACGGAAACTAAAATGAAATAAAAACCACAGTAACCTCTCATGCCTTCCGGCCCAGACAGTTTTTACTTTGTTTCCAGGAAGAGAGGCCAGATCAGAGGTTTAATAACTTCCTGCAGAGACATAATAATGATAATAATCATCCATCACTACGGATGTTCGTGTGAATGTAGCTGCAGCGTCAGAAGTCCAAGGCCTTCAGTGCTTCAACTGTAACGTTACCGTAACGTTGTTACAGATTGATTTATTTGTAATCACTCACACAGACACACACAGACACACACGCGCACAGACACACACACGCAGACACACACACACACACACACACACACAGACACACACAGACACACACGCGCACAGACACACACACACACGCAGACACACACACACACACACACACATACACACAGACACACACACAGACACATACACACAGACACACACACACACGCAAACACACACACACACGCAAACACACACACACGTGCAAACACGCGCAAACACAGACACACACGCGCGCAAACACACACAGACACACTTGCAAACACACGCGCAAACACAGACAGACACACAGACACACACGCGCAAACACACACACACACACATACACACAGACACACACACACACGCAAACACACACACACACACACACAGACACACATACACACAGACACACACGCAGACACACACACACATACACACAGACACACACAGACACACACACACGCAAACACACACACACACACACGCAAACACACACACGTGCAAACACGCGCAAACACAGACACACACGCGCGCAAACACACACAGACACACTTGCAAACACACGCGCAAACACAGACAGACACACAGACACACACGCGCAAACACACAGACACACACACATGCAGACACGCACAAACACATACACACAGACACACACACGCAAACACACACACGTGCAAACACGCGCAAACACACACAGACACACGCGCGCAAACACACACACGCACACAGACAGACACACGTGCAAACGCACAGACACACATACACACACAAACACACGTCCAGACACACAGACAGACAGACAGACATAATCTCACACAGAAAGAGTCTTTGGATTAGAATAAAATCAGTTTTAGAAGAAAGTGTCTAAAGCATTATAAAAATTTGTGAGTATGAAACATGAAGGTGTGTTCCCGTTGTCTGCAGGCGCACACACACACACACACACACACATATATTATACATACATATTAAACATGAACGTGTGTTCCCGTTGTCTGCAGGCAAAGCCTTCGACATCACCTACGTGCGTCTGAAGTTCCACACCAGCCGCCCCGAGAGCTTCGCCATCTACAAGCGCAGCCGCGAGGGGGGCCCCTGGGTGCCGTACCAGTACTACAGCGGCTCCTGTGAGAAGACGTACCGGAAGAACAGCCGCGGCTTCATCCGCACCGGCGAGGACGAGCAGCAGGCGCTCTGCACCGACGACTTCAGCGACATCTCGCCGCTCACCGGAGGGAACGTGGCCTTCTCCACGCTGGAGGGCCGGCCCAGCGCCTACAACTTCGACAACAGCCCCGTCCTCCAGGTGAGCAGGGGGTCTGTTAGGGTCTGGAATCTGTGTGTGTGTGTGTGTCTGTCTGTCTGTCATATTAATATGTTAACATGTTAACATGTTAATATGTTAATATGTTAACATATTAAGCCGTAACCCTAGAGCATCCTCCTCTTCCTCCTGAAGGAACCAGCAGTGCGATGGTAGTTTCCCAGCATGCCGTTCTGCAGGTCAGGTTGCTGGGTTGATGCTGCCAAGGGTTGCGACATGTTGCTAGGCGACGCCCCCAGATTTCCCACCGCAGACCGGCAGCTGGACCACTTCTCTTCTCTTCCTTTCTCTCCTCTTTCCTCCCCCTCTCTCCTCTTTCCTCACCCTCTCTCTTCTCTTTCCCCCCCCTCTCTTTCCTCCCTCTCTGTTCTCACCCTCTCTCCTCTTTTCTTCCACCTCTCTCCTCTCCCCTCTCTCTTTCCTCTCTCTCCTCCTCTCTCTCCTCCCCCCCTCTCTTTCCTCTCTTCTCTCTCTCCTCTCTCTCCTCCCCCTCTCTCTCCTCCCCCTCTCTCTCCTCTCCCCTCTCTCCTCCCCCTCTCTCTCCTCCCTCTCTCCTCCTCCCTCTCTCCTTCCTCTCTCTCCTCTCCCCTCTCTCTTTCCTCTCTCTCCTCCTCTCCCTCTCTCTCCTCCCCCTCTCTCTTTCCTCTCTTCTCTCTCTCCTCTCTCCTTCCTCTCTCTCCTCTCCCCTCTCTCTTTCCTCTCTCTCCTCCTCTCCCTCTCTCTCCTCTCCCCTCTCCTCCTCCCCCTCTCTCTCCTCCCCCTCTCTCTCCTCCTCCCCCTCTCTCTCCTCCTCCCCCTCTCTCCTCCTCCCCCTCCTCTTTCCTCCTCCCTCTCTCCTCTCCCCCTCTCTCTCCTCTCCCCCTCTCTCTCCTCCCCCTCTCTCTCCTCCTCCCCCTCCCTCCTCTCTCCTCCTCCCCCTCCTCTTTCCTCCTCCCTCTCTCCTCTCCCCCTCTCTCCTCCCCCCTCTCTCCTCCCCCTCTCTCTCCTCCTCCTCCCCCTCCTCTTTCCTCCTCCCTCTCTCTCCTCCCCCTCTCTTTTCCTCCCCCTCAGTGTGTTTCTTCACTCTCTGCAGTTGTTGCAGAATAACTAAAGAATCTGTTTTCATTCGTCTTTCCGTTCAGTTTGTTGTGTAACATTTGTTCCTCCGTTCCCGGTCTGGAGAACATTTAGTGCCGTGCTGTGCCCCCCCACGGTGTTTCCCACAGTTTGGACCACATGTGTCCGACTCAAAGCCCCCCCCCCACAGTTTGGACCACACGTGTCCGACTCACTCGGCGAGCCAGATCCGGTGTGTCCCTTAGTGAACCAGAGTGTGACGCCTCTGGTTTAGATGCATTCTTTTCATTTTTCGCCGCTATGTAACATTTTAGTTGATTTTCTGACGTTTCTGGCTCTTTGTTTGGTGTGAAGCTACTTTTAGTTTAGAGCGTCTTTGTTATAACACAAAGAAAGGAGCCGCTGATGCTTTGCTCTACATGTTTGTCACTTTTTTCTACATTTTTGTTGCTTTTTTTCCTAAATTTTTTTATGCTTTTTCTATATTTTTGTTGCATTTTTCTACATTTTTATTTTTTTCTACATTTTTGTCACTTTTTCTATATGTATCTGTTATTTTTCCCACATTTTTGATGCTTTTATCTACATTTTTGTAGTTTTTTTTTCTACATTGTTGTCACTTTTTTCTAAATTTTTGTTGCATTTTTTTACATTTTGTCACTTTTCTATATTATTGTAGTTTTTTTTCCCTATATTTTTGTCATTTTTTTCTACATTTCTATATTTTTGTCCCTTTTTCTACATTTTTGTAGTTTTTTTATCGACATTGTTGTCACTTTTTTCTAAATTTTTGTTGCATTTTTTTACATTTTTGTCACTTTTTCTATATGTATCTGTTATTTTTCCCACATTTTTGATGCTTTTTTCTACATTTTTGTAGTTTTTTTTCTACATTGTTGTCACTTTTTTTCTAATTTTTTGTTGCATTTTTTTTTACATTTTGTCACTCTATATTTTTGTAGTTTTGTTTTCCTACATTTTTGTAGTTTTTTCTACACTTTTGTAGTTTTTTTCTACATTTTTGTCACTTTTTTCTACATTTTTGTCACTTTTTTCTACACTTTTGTTGCATTTTTCTATATTTTTATTTTCATTTCTGTAGCTTTTTTTGACATTATGATCCCTCGGAGGTCTGAGCGCATTTTCTCGGTTCTTACGTGACTTCTTTTGATATCTGGTGTTTGGATTACAATTACAACCAACAATTACAAGTCCAACCAGAGAGAGACGGCCTAGAAAGTCAGTCACTTCCTGTCTCTGTGTCCCGTGGGTTTGGTTGCTTTTTTCCGGCGTTTTTGCCGACGTTCTTGATGCTTATTTTCAACGGTTTTGTCGCTGTTTTCAACGTTTGCTGCTATGCAACATTTTTGTTGATTTTTCTGACGTTTTTGGCACTTTGTTTGTACTAAGTTGCTAACGTGTGAGGCGCTTTCTTTTAGTTAGAGCATCTTTGTTATAACACACAAAAAGGAGCCAGCTGCTGATGTTCCTCCCTATCTGTGAGTCAAGACTTGTTGTAACGCAGCAGAAGTGATGGAGATGAACAGATTTAGCTCCGCAGCTCAGCTGTAAACTTCCTTATTTGTCTTGTTGGCACAAAGCTATTTATACCGAAGCCGGCTCTCTTTTTAGGAGGCGTCAGACGGCTGTTTGTCGCTCTCTGACATTCCTGCTGAGTGGGAAATAACCAGCAGCTGAGACATACCGCCTTAACAAGCAGCCATCCACCTTAACAACCAGCCATCACTCTGTTTTATTCTGGCGCTGCGTACAGTTCGTTAGGGCTCGTGACGCCCGAAAATAAATCTGTGTCACGTCTCTGTGAGATTATGTGTCTGTCTGTATTTATATAAATACTTTCACAGAGATGGAGGAAGTATTCAGATCCTCTACTGCAGTAAAAGTACTAAAACTGGTGGATATCACATTATTAATTATAACACACTGTTCACGGCCTTTTAAATGAGATTCAAACCAGGACAATGACTGTTTGGATGAATTGAACTTAGCTAATTTTGAAATGGTGCTGTGATTTACTGTAGCCAATGCCTTTTTTAGATCTAGAAATACTGCACCAACTACATTTCCCATGTCAAGTGATTGTTTGATATTTTCGGTTAATAAACAAGTAGCAGATTCTGTGGAATGGTTGTGCCTGAATCCAAATTACAGAGGACTCAGATAATGTCTGTTTGTCTCAAGGTAGACTATCTTCTCCAGGACTTTAGACAAAACTGGAAGAAGACTAATAGGTCTATAATCGCCATAGATGTATATAAACTGGACCACCAGGTCCCGTGTCTCTGGACGGAGACCAGTGAAGGATATTAGAAGATCTTTCCCGGTGATGGCTGAGCGTTACTGAGCAGCCTCCAACTGAGCTTGAAGACGTAGATGTGACGTGAGCAACCTGTCTGAAAGTTGGAAGTCTTCTGGTAGCTGTGCCAAGAGAAATCTCAATCATTCCCAATCTAGCAGAGACGGAGAGCGTAGGTATATGTAAGGAGATAACATAGACACAGGCTAATTATTGATCACTACAATGATAGTTAACATTAGTAATTAAACTTAAACAGCTAATGGAAGTCCAAACTGCCTGAGAGCTTCTCCTGTACTATACGGTAATTCCTCTACTATGAGACAGTAAGTCTCGTGGTTATGACCCAATCGTTAGCCTATTTTTATAAAAACGTCTGCTACGGAGCCATAACGTGAGGTACAAGGTAATGGAGCCTTTTATACATTGTCGTGTTTCTTTAGAAATAAACAATGGACAAATGGAGTCTTTAAACTCTTCAGATGGAAAGTTATTCTCTGTCAAAGTGACGTCAAAATGAATGGCAGTCAATGGGATGCTAACGGGAGGTGATGGCTTGGTAGCATCAAAATGGCGCCATAGGAGCTACGCGTTGTGAGGAGAAGCTTGCCCCCTTGGGTTTTGGCAGATCTCTCCTTCTACTCGTAGACATTGGGCTGTAATGAAGGATGGTCATTGTTGAGAACGTTCCTACAGCTGCTTCCTCCGCCAACGCCCGCCTCTCTCTCTCTCTTTATGAGTCATGCAGAATCCTCTCGTATGGTCCGTATGAGCGTCCAGCAGCTGCAGGAAGCTCGTGCACGTTCTCAGCTGAGTCAACACTGTTTAAACTGTACACAACATTTGTTTGCCATCAATCATCTGCAGCTCTGTGCACGGACGCGTTTTCTCCTTCCTGACGTTAAGAACTCCTCCGGGAATCCCAAACGTCCAGCTGAGCTGCAGCAGACCGCAGGCCGCAGGCTGGGAACGCACATTTACTGAAGCACATTTTAACCATTTAATGGGACTTTGTACTTTGACTTTACTGCATTTCACCGGTCAGTCAGTACATGTAGTCAACAAGCATTGTTACAAGTTACTTTGCTTTAATCTAGGGCTGTTATTTCCTCCATTTGTTGTCTGGTCTATGGAATGGAAATTGATGTGGAGACACTGGTGTAGATTTCGGGTGGGGGGGGGGGTGATATGTCCCCCCCCAATATTTAGAAAAGGTAGATTTGTCCCCCTCAAAAAATATTGAAGAACCCACTAAAAATATCTGTTCAGTGGCTCAAAATATGCACAGAAAACACTTTGACTTTTTTCTAAATTTTTCGACTTTTTTTCTCAAATATGTTTTCCGACTTTTTTTCCTCAAAATCTTGGAACTTTTTTTCTCAAAAGTTTTTGACTTTTTTTCTCACAATTTTTCTACTTTTTTTCTCATAAATTTTAAGTTTTTTTTCTCAAATAATTTGACTTTTTTTCTCAATTTAAAAAAAAAAAAAAAAAAAAGTGCTTAAAGCAGAACATGTGCTTAAAGCAGGGATCTTCAACAGGGGGCCCGGGACCCCTAGGGGGGTCTTCAGAGTCAATGCAAGGGGGCCTCCAAATGATTGCAAAATGTTGACATTTCTTTCAAAAATTAAAAAGTCTTAATAACATTTTATTAGCAAATATAAATCCCCACTGATGATAGGCTTACTGGCCCATATGTAAGGTAGTCACTTAGATATCCATCCCCAGATACAGTTCATCTAAGGGCCACACTGGAAAATGAGAATCACATCAAGGGCCAGACATGTAGAGTTTGTTGACATGCTTTTATTTTAATCGAAAAAGTAAAATATCTTTGACTGTCTTATTGCACGTCTCATATATCCTTCTCACTTAGTTTGGTCGACATAAAGCCCTGAACAAGTGAGCCAAAAAGTTCCAAAGCCATCATAGAAATGAGCAAATCAAGAAAAACAATGATTACATTTTTAAAAGTAGGCTACCACACAGCCGACTCACAACAACCTGAATAGGCAAACCATCTGGTTTGTGGGGATTTTTGAGTCTCAAAGTTGGCAAATCTGCCAAATTCAGCTTTGATTGTCACATAATTTCAAGTTGAAAATCAGTTTTCCTGTGTTTTTGGTTTGGTGCACCACTAGGCGGGCCAACATTTATTGTGACCCTAAATTGATATGCGGGCCGGATCAGAATTTGCGAGGGGCCGGATTTTCCCCGCAGGCCTTGAGTTTGACCCGTGTCCTAAGGACTCACTGTGCCACATGTATGTTTAACATTAACACATGATTTATAAAATCATGCCAACAATTATTAGGCTATTTTAATAGCTTAGTATTCTATGCAAAAAAGGTATGTATAAAGGTTTTAGGCCGCCCTACACGTTGTTGTTGGCCCCATATGCAACTTAATTTTATACGACATATGTAGTAGGGGGTCCCTGCTCTGTCTCTCTTCTAGTTAAGGGGTCCTTGGCCTAAAATACGTTGAAGATCCCTGGCTTAAAGAACAGAACAGGAGCATCAGAAATATAGATGTTAATATCTTGCAATTTCGTGTCTTTAATGTAGAAAAAACCCCATCCCAAACGTGTGATGTTTTGAATATGCAACACAAGGGTAATAGTTATATATTTGTTTATTTTTGTTTCTGGTTTTTGTTTCTACTTTGTTGAATGGTCTTGAATATTGTAGTTATTGTGGTATATTTTCTTGATTTTTGTCTGTCTGGCTGGCAGGCTGGCTGGTTTGGTGGGTGGGTGATGATGGAGGGAGTTCAGCATCTGATTAGGACGCCTCCTGGAGGTTTTCCAAGCTAGGAAGTGACTCCCGAGCTAGATGTTGGGGGGTGGGGGGGAAATTAATATCCCATCTGGCCTGGGAACGCCTCCAGGAACAGCTGGAAGATGTTGGTGGGAAGAAGAAACTCTGGGTTACCTTGTTGAGCTTTTCTGCCAACGTAACCCGGACAGAGTCCAACAGCACGAGGGCACCAAATTTTGGGCAAAAGTGGTTATGATACACAACTCCGCTTTTCACTTAAAAAACATGAACTCACAAGATGTTTGGAGCAGTGTTTCCACCAGGCCATGTGACCTGTAAGGCCTCATTTTACCGGTGCAATCGGACCATATGGTGAAAGAGGCTCATGTTGTCTTTTATAATCTTCATATGATTATGCCATAGAAAGTATAATATTAATGGTCAAAGCATCCGTTCGGCAAAGTGCTGCAAGTGCGGAAGTGCCATAAACCTGCTTTCTATCTGAATTCCAGCAGGGGGAGACTCCTTAAACCTGCTTTCTATCTGAATTCCTGCAGGGGGAGACTCCTTAAACCTGCTTTCTATCTGAATTCCTGCAGGGGGAGACTCCTTAAACCTGCTTTCTATCTGAATTCCAGCAGGGGGAGACTCCTTAAAGCTGCTTTCTATCTGAATTCCTGCAGGGGGAGACTCCTTAAACCTGCTTTCTATCTGAACTCCAGCAGGGGGAGACTCCTTAAAGCTGCTTTCTATCTGAATTCCTGCAGGGGGAGACTCCTTAAACCTGCTTTCTATCTGAATTCCAGCAGGGGGAGACTCCTTAAACCTGCTTTCTCTCTGAATTCCTGCAGGGGGAGACTCCTTAAACCTGCTTTCTATCTGAATTCCAGCAGGGGGAGACTCCTTAAACCTGCTTTCTATCTGAATTCCAGCAGGGGGCGACACGTGCGGTTGCAAAAGGAATTTGGTTTCTGTAGAAGTCTATGAGAAAGTGACCCACTTCTCACTTGATTTATTACCTCAGTAAACATTCTCATAATGAGTTCATGGTCTCAATCGCTAGTTTTAAGTCTTCTGCAACACAGAATGATGTTCGTTTTTTGAATTATGGTCTCGTTGATTTTAAAATCGACCATAAAGCAGGGGGTGTTTTAGGGCGTGGCTATGATGTGATTGACAGTCCGTGGCCTGTCTTATATGTAATATAACTATGGGACAAAGACATGTTTAAAACCTAGCGAAGCTAAATCTTACCTCAAATTATGTAGGCTAGATTTCAGCAGCAGTAGCATCCAGATTGCCAGTGAGAGTGTGTAACGTAACGTAGAGTGTAAGCAGCGTTGCCAACTCTCAGCTAACGTCACAGTCAGATAACGCCCAACAGTCAATGGCTCCTCCCTCTCTCCTCCCTCTCGTCTAAAACCGTCACATGCCAACCAGGATGGCTGCGCCCGTAACGGCAAATTCGACGACTCATAGCAGATCTCCACAAACCAATGGGTGACGTCACACATGCTCTGTCTATTAATATTTACAGTCAGTGGTTTCTACCGATACATCAACACTGTTTCTGCCCCGGGATTCAAATCCTCTCCAAAATATAATGGGTTCTTCCTTGGCTAGTGCTTTACCTTTCCACCAAGTTTCATGAAAATCGGCCCAGTAGTTTTTCCGTTATCCTGAAACCAAACTGAAAACATGACTTTAAATTTGTTGTAATCAGGACCGTATGGTGAAAGAGGCTCATGTTGTCTTTTATAATCTTCATATGTTTCTACCAATCCATCAACACTGTTTCTCCCCCGTGACTCAAATCTACTCCAAAATGTAATGGGTTCTTCCTCGGCTCGTGATTTACCTTTCCACCAAGTTTCATGAAAATCAGCCAAGTAGTTTTTCTGCAGAACAGACAGACAAACCAAACTGAAAACATGATTTTCTTTGACAGAGACAAACAGAGTTCACTGTATTCTGACAGGTCAGCTTCCTGTTTTAAAACCCCAGGGTGAAACCGCTCACTCTGAGTCCCAGCTGACAGGAGAAATCTGTTTCACATTCCCAGCAGTTAGACGAGGATTTAACATCGGCGTGCAAAAGTCACAGGAGGAGGCAGAAGTCTTCCTGAGTGGGAGGATGAATGTTCACTACATTATTCAAACTGTTTATCTGAGACAGAGACACTTTCATGAGCAGATTTCTTCCCTCAAAACTTGCTTTCATTGCAAGATAGATGGATGGATAGATGGTTTATAATTTTTATTTATTTATACTCTTTATTGATCCCCAATGGGGAAATTACAATTTACACTCTGTCGTTATTACACACTGCACACAGGCCTGAAATACACACACACACACACACACACACGCTCAGGTCCTTTTACATGCACTAATGGAGAGATGTCAGAGTGAGGGGGCTGCGACTGCTGAACAGGCGCCCTGAGCGGTTCGGAGCCTTGAACAGTTCAAGTCCCTTGCTCCGTACAGGGACTTGAACCAGCGACCCTCCGGTTCCCAACCCAACTCCCTACGGACTGAGCTACTGCCACCCCACCAAAGATAGATAGACAGATGGATAGATGGATGGATGGGTGGATAGATGGATGGATGGGTGGATAGATAGACAGATGGATGGGTGGATGGATAGACAGATGGATGGGTGGATGGATAGACAGATGGATGGGTGGATGGATGGATAGACAGATGGATGGATGGACGGATAGATGGATGGATGGGTGGGTGGGTGGGTGTATGGGTGGGTGGATGGATAGACGGATGGATAGATAGACAGATGGATGGATGAGTTGGTGGGTGGATGGATGGATGGATTAGTGGGTGGGTGGATGGATGGATAGACAGATAGATAGATAGATGGCTGGATGGATGGATAGCTAGTTAGATGGATGGATGGATGGATGGATAGCTAGTTAGATGGATGGATGGATGGATGGATGGATAGCCAGATGGATGGATGGATGGATGGATAGACATCTGTCTATCCATCCATCCATCCACAGATAGATAGATAGATGGCTGGATGGATGGATAGCTAGTTAGATGGATGGATGGATAGCTAGATGGATAGATGGATGGATGAATGGATGGATGGATGGATGGATAAACAGATGGATGGATGGATGGATGGATAGCTAGATGGATGGATGGATGGATGGGTAGATGGATGGATGGATGGATAATATGGACAAAAAAAGAAAAGATACTAAATAAAAAGTAAGGTGCTCTATGAGAGTGTGCCATGGTGGTAGTGCAAGACATAGTAATATAAAAACTATAGCAGTGCAAGGATACAGTTAAAAAAAGACAGCATTAAATATGGACAATATAAGAGAATAAAGTAGACAGTAGGATAGACACAAATCAACAGTAAGTATTAGAGGTTTGAAGTAATAGGGTTACAGCCATTGTTCAAGTGCTGTACTTCAGTCCAAATGTTGAGGTACTTGTACTTTACTTGGGTCTTTTCTTTTCATGCCACTTTCTACTTCTACTCCGCTACATTTCAGAGAGAAATATTGTACTTTTTACTCCACTACACTCATCTGTTACAGCTTTAGTTACTAGTTACTTTACACATTACGATTACTGCACACAAAACACACGTAGTTTATAAAATCTGATGTTTGATTCTAAAGTAAACTAGCCGACAATATAACGGCTACAAGTCCAGCTGAGATGATTAGACCATTAAACACACAACGTTTGTGTGTGTGTGTGTGTGTGTGTGTGGATACTTACACACTTTTACTAAAGTAAGAAGAAGAAGATGAAAAGAAGAAGAAGAAAATGCAGGACTTTTACTTGTATCAGAGTATTTTTACAGTGTGGTATTAGTACTTTTACTGCAGTAAAGGATCTGAGTACTTCTCCCAGCGCTGCCTTTCTTCAGACTCTGTGTTTGTCCTCTGCCAGCTGCAGAATAAAAACCTTCCTGGCAGATAAACTTCCTGCTGATACGGAACAAAGTTATCTCTGGCCTTCGCTCTTGACTTGACTTTCCCATGAGCCTTTTCACACAAGCAGCATGTTGAGTAACTTTCTTTCGCCCTCCTCCGCGAAGGCTGCAACAACAGGTGTCCTTGAGTCATTCTCTCCATCTGGCTCTCGTACCGTTAATGCCAAGAAATAAAAATTCCATTTCTAAACTAAAATGTCACAGTTATAGTTTCTGGTGTTGCGTCACTGGTTTTTCCGTGTTTCCCACAGAACTGAAACCTCCTCCTTGTTCACCAAACCTGAGCCAAGCTTTCAGACACTCAAGGAATCTATTTCTGCAGAATATTTCACACATCTGTGCAGCGCTGCAAAGATTAGTATCCGTTAGAGATGTTCCAATACCATTAGTTTATAACAGGGCAAGTTTTAAACGTGCTTTTAGCCTCTTAACATGTTCAAAATGTCATTACAAGGGCCTACCCATGTGAAATGATTCCTTCTGAGTGAACACAGTGAATCTGGCTGCAGTAGATGTGAAAGAAATGCATAAAAGTTCTGCTAACTCAGCCCTGTTTAGTTCCGGTGTTGAGACGGCAGTAAGACGAGTGCTTAGGGACCGTTTACAAACTACAACACCGAAAAGAGATACAACAAAAATATGTATTAATTTAATGATTAAATAAGGCAGTGTCTCCAAACTTACCTCAACTATAACTCGTCTCCTGCTAGTTTTTCTACAGCACTTACTTTTAAAAAATAAACATGCCTATTTTTTTTTTTATATTTTTTTTATCTTTTTTCAGTGTTGTAGTTTGTAGACGGTCCCTAAGCCGTCTCAACACCACGTTTCTTAATTGACGGGTCTGTTTCTATAACGTTGCGTCCATGTTGTGTCTGTTTCTCTAACGTTGCGTCCATGTTGTGTCTGTTTCTCTAACGTTGCGTCCATGTTGTCTGGTTCTCTAACGTTGCGTCCATGTTGTGTCTGTTTCTATAAGGCGGCGTCCATGTTGTGTCTGTTTCTATAATGCTGCGTCCATGTTGTGTCTGTTTCTATAAGGCGGCGTCCATGTTGTGTCTGCTTCTATAACGTTGCGTCCATGTTGTGTCTGTTTCTCTAACGTTGCGTCCATGTTGTGTCTGTTTCTATAACGCGGCGTCCATGTTGTGTCTGTTTCTATAAGATTGCGTCCATGTTGTGTCTGTTTCTGTAACGTTGCGTCCATGTCTCTGTTTCTATAACGTTGCGTCCATTTTGTGTCTGTTTCTATAACGTTGCATCCATGTCTCTGTTTCTATAACGTTGCGTCCATGTTGTGTCTGTTTCTCTAACGTTGCGTCCATGTTGTGTCTGTTTCTCTAACGTTGCGTCCATGTTGTGTCTGTTTCTATAACGTTGCGTCCATGTTGTGTCTGTTTCTCCAACGTTGCGTCCATGTTGTGTCTGTTTCTATAAGGCGGCGTCCATGTTGTGTCTGTTTCTCTAACGTTGCGTCCATGTTGTGTCTGTTTCTATAACGTTGCGTCCATGTTGTGTCTGTTTCTATAACGTTGCGTCCATGTTGCGTCTGGTTCTATAACGTTGCGTCCATGTTGTGTCTGGTTCTCTAACGTTGCGTCCATGTTGTGTCTGGTTCTATAACGCAGCGTCCATGTTGTGTTTGTTTCTATAACGTTGCGTCCATGTTGTCTGTTTCTAGTACGTTGCGTCCATGTTGTGTCTGTTTCTATAACGTTGCGTCCATGTTGTCTGGTTCTCT
This sequence comes from Sander lucioperca, assembly GCF_008315115.2. NCBI lineage: Eukaryota > Metazoa > Chordata > Actinopteri > Perciformes > Percidae > Sander > Sander lucioperca. The sequence continues at coordinate 20,770,689 of NC_050181.1, forward strand.
AACGTTGCGTCCATGTTGTGTCTGTTTCTATAACGCTGCGTCCATGTTGCGTCTGGTTCTATAACGTTGCGTCCATGTTGTGTCTGTTTCTATAACGTTGCGTCCATGTTGTGTCTGTTTCTGAAACGCGGCGTCCATGTTGTGTCTGTTTCTATAACGTTGCGTTCATGTTGCGTCTGTTTCTATAACGTTGCGTCCATGTTGCGTCTGGTTCTATAACGTTGCGTCCATGTTGTGTCTGTTTCTATAACGTTGCGTTCATGTTGTGTCTGTTTCTATAACGTTGCGTCCATGTTGTGTCTGTTTCTGTAACGCGGCGTCCATGTTGTGTCTGTTTCTATAACGTTGCGTCCATGTTGTGTCTGTTTCTATAACGTTGCGTCCATGTTGTGTCTGTTTCTGTAACGTTGCGTCCATGTTGTTTCTGTAACGTTGCGTCCATGTTGTCTCTGTTTCTCTAACGTTGCGTCCATGTTGTGTCTGTTTCTCTAACGTTGCGTCCATGTTGTGTCTGTTTCTCTAACATTTCGTCCATGTTGTGTCTGTTTCTCTAACATTTCGTCCATGTTGTGTCTGTTTCTCTAACATTGCGTCCATGTTGTGTCTGTTTCTCTAACGTTGCGTCCATGTTGTGTCTGTTTCTCTAACGTTGCGTCCATGTTGTGTCTGTTTCCAGGACTGGGTGACGGCCACCGACATCAGAGTGACCCTGAACAGGCTCAACACGTTCGGAGACGAGGTTTTCAACGACCCCAAGGTCCTCAAGTCCTACTACTACGCCATCTCGGACTTCGCTGTGGGAGGAAGGTAGGAAAAGATTAGAGTTGGTTCTTTTAGGGAGTCATGACGTTGGAAACACACCGCAAGCGCCAGTGTCAAGCCAGGCAGGTAATCACCTACAGGAAGGCCACAGTGCAGCCTTTACAAAATAAGACAAATTTCAAAATAAAGCACCCATGTTTATGGTGATTTTGATCTATCTTGACTTCTCAGCTGTCTTCTAGCCAGACAAGTGATCAGGCACACAGAGAGAGACACTGATGAGAGAGACGGAGAGGGGGAGGGGGAGGGAGAGAAGGAGGAGAGAGAGACACTGATGAGAGAGAGAGAGAGAGAGGGAGGGAGAGGGAGGGGGAGAGAAGGAGAGGAGAGAGTGGGAGAGAGAGAGAGGGAGAGGGGGAGAGAGAGAGCGAGAGGGAGAGGAGAGAGTGGGAGAGAGAGAGGAGAGAGTGGGAGAGAGAGAGGGAGGGAGAGAGAGACATTCTGTAAAGTGGAGAGGAGAATGATCGCTTTGTGACAGCGTTTTTTGTCTGTTTTTTTTGAGTTTTCTCAAAGTTATTTACCTCAACAAAACGAAAAGTTTCAGCAGCCTGAGCTCCGTGAAACCTGCTCAGACAAAGGAGATTCTCCTGCCAGCCTGAGTCCTGGTCTGGTGGTTTCTGTGAGTCCTGGTCTGGTGGTTTCTGTGAGTCCTGGTCTGGTGGTTTCTGTGAGGCCCTGTGTGGTCCTTTCCCTGCACTTGTAGAATGAAATAAACAGCTTTGGACAGGCATTATGGGAGTGTTAAACAGGCTGCCGCTGCCTGAATCTGTTTGAAATGTGGAGCAGATTTCCATTACACAGCCGGCGTTCCCGGCGTTCCCGGCATTCCTGGCATTCCTGGCCAGCAGCGGCGGATTACAGGGCGACCGGAACGGGGCGGACCGACCGCCACGACGGACGGAAGAACATGGAAGAGTCCCGAGCTGCAAGATGAAACATTTATTTAAGGAGGGAGTCATGTTCCTCCATTATTTACCTGGACGTGTTCACCTGGGAGCAGAGCAGCCAATCAGAGCAGCTCTGTGGCAAACAGGCTCTTTTTTCAACATTATTGACATTTTGGTCACTTCGTTTGTCATTTTTTTCTGTTTTTTATGCTTTTTGTGAAGCTTAGGTCATACATAACACACACACACACACACACACACACACACAATCACACACAACCTCACACAACCTCACACACACACACACACACACACAACCACACAGAGACACACACACAATCACACACAACCTCACACAACCTCACACAACCTCACACACACACAGACAGACACAGACACACACACACAACCACACAGAGACACACACACAGAGACACACACACACACACACACACAATCACACACAATCACACACAACCTCACACACACAGAGACAGACACAGACACACACACACACAACCACAGAGACACACACGCACACACACACACACACAGACACACACAGACACACACACACAACCACAGAGACACACACGCACACACACACACACACACACACAGACACACACACACACACACACACAATCACACACAACCTCACACACACACACACAGAGACAGACACAGACACACACACACACACACAGAGACAGACACAGACACACACGCACACACACAGAGACAGATACACGCACACACACACACACACACACACACACACACACACACACACACACACACACAACCTCACACACACACAGACACAGACACACACACACAACCACACAGAGACACACACAGAGACACACACACAACCACAGAGACACACACGCACACACACACAACCTCACACACACACACACACACACACACAACCTCACACACACACACAGACACACACACACACACACAACCACAGAGACAGACACACACACAGACACACACGCACACACACAGAGACAGATACACGCACACATACACGCACACACACACACACACACACACACACAACCACACAGAGACACACACAGAGACACACACACAACCACAGAGACACACACACACACACACACACAACCTCACACACACACAGACACACACACACACAACCACAGAGACACACACGCACACACACACACACAACCTCACAACCTCACACACACACAGACACACACACACACACACACAACCACAGAGACACACACACACACAGACACACACACACACACACACAGACACACACACATGCATATACACACAAACACATACACGTATAAATATACACACACGCACACACACACGCCCAGATGTATAGTATATGTGTGTGTGTGTGTGTGTGTGTGTGTGTGTGTGTGTGTGTGTGTGTGTGTGTGTGTGTGTAAGTTTTGTGGATGTGGCAGTGGGTTGGTGTTGACAGCCAGTCAGTTTTTCCGGCGCTCTCTGCCAGGAAACAGCGGAGACAATAACTAAAGATGGCTGCTGGGCGAGTCCTGTCCTGTAGAGAGGGTCTCGGCCCCTGAGGAGGTTTAGAAACCCTTTCTCAGAGACACAGAACGGAAAAACCTCCAACACCAACATGCACACCGTCCAAACCCTCCGCCAGGGCCACGTTTACACTCTGACATGGAAAGTCCTCACTGTTTAAGACATGTTTTCATATTTTAAAACCATAAAATGTTCCACTCGTTCCCAGTTTCCTCGTGTTTCAGGAACCTGCAAGAAATAAATCCGAAAAGTGTTTGGAAACCAAACAGAAAATAAGAGGTTTATTTCTCTTTGTTTAACATGAAACAGCCCCGAAATCACCATCACCAAACTCCACCAGACTCCATGTAAATAATCAGGACTTTTATCATCGTAAAACACACTTCATTCAAAGTGGACAGAAACTAAATAAAACTACCAAAAGCCGTCTTGGTTCATCTTTCCACTGTTCCAACAATCACCACTCTGGTTTGGTTGAAATAAACCCTTAATTCACCCATTTACATGTGGAGATATGCTGGCTCTATACACACTAAAAGTCCTGATTATTTACATGGAGTCTGGTGGAAA
>NC_050181.1:20789512-20794512 GCF_008315115.2 Sander lucioperca
CACACACACACACACAGACACACACACACACACACACACGCACCATACAGACACACACACACACACACACACACCATACAGACACACACACACACACACACACACACCATACAGACACACACACACACACACACACACATACACACAAACAAACACAGACACACACACACACACACACATACACCATACATACACACAGTAATGCGGATACAATATACTATATATATATATATATATATATACTGTATATTGTATCCGCATTACTTTGCTAACACCTCTGTCTCGCCAGGTGCCGGTTACCTCGACAACATCTCCTTGGTGACGGCAAGGCGAGGTCCGGGTGCTCCGGCGCGCTGGGTGGAGCGCTGCACCTGTCCTCAGGGTTACCAGGGGCAACACTGCGAGCAGTGCACGCTGGGATACCGCCGCGCCCGTCCGGAGCTCGGAGCCTTCAGCGCCTGCGAGCCATGCAACTGTAACGGACACAGCGACGCCTGCAACCCAGACTCAGGTAACACTACGCCCTCAAACATACAAACGGCCTCACTTTGCAGACTTTAAACATACAAACGTCACTTTACAGACTTTAAACATACAAACGGTCTTACTTTACAGACTTTAAACATACAAACGTTACTTTACAGACTTTAAACATACAAACGTTACTTTACAGACTTTAAACATACAAACGTCACTTTACAGACTTTAAACATACAAACGGTCTCACTTTACAGACTTTAAACATACAAACGGTCTTACTTTGCAGACTTTAAACATACAAATGTTACTTTTCAGACTTTAAACATACAAACGGTCTTACTTTGCAGACTTTAAACATACAAACGTTACTTTACAGACTTTAAACATACAAACGTTACTTTACAGACTTTAAACATACAAACGTTACTTTACAGACTTTAAACATACAAACGTCACTTTACAGACTTTAAACATACAAACGTCACTTTACAGACTTTAAACATACAAACGGTCTCACTTTACAGACTTTAAACATACAAACGTCACTTTACAGACTTTAAACATACAAACGGTCTTACTTTGCAGACTTTAAACATACAAACGTTACTTTACAGACTTTAAACATACAAACGGTCTTACTTTACAGACTTTAAACATACAAACGGTCTCACTTTACAGACTTTAAACATACAAACGTCACTTTACAGACTTTAAACATACAAACGGTCTTACTTTGCAGACTTTAAACATACAAACGTTACTTTACAGACTTTAAACATACAAACGGTCTCACTTTACAGACTTTAAACATACAAACGGCCTCACTTTACAGACTTTAAACATACAAACGGTCTTACTTTGCAGACTTTAAACATACAAATGTTACTTTTCAGACTTTAAACATACAAACGGTCTTACTTTGCAGACTTTAAACATACAAACGTTACTTTACAGACTTTAAACATACAAACGGTTTTACTTTGCAGACTTTAAACATACAAACGTCACTTTGCAGACTTTAAACATACAAACGTCACTTTGCAGACTTTAAACATACAAACGTCACTTTACAGACTTTAAACATACAAACGGTTTTACTTTGCAGACTTTAAACATACAAACGTCACTTTGCAGACTTTAAACATACAAACGTCACTTTGCAGACTTTAAACATACAAACGTCACTTTACAGACTTTAAACATACAAACGTCACTTTACAGACTTTAAACATACAAACGGTCTTACTTTGCAGACTTTAAACATACAAACGGTCTCACTTTACAGACTTTAAACATACAAACGTCACTTTACAGACTTTAAACATACAAACGTCACTTTACAGACTTTAAACATACAAACGTCACTTTACAGACTTTAAACATACAAACGGTCTCACTTTACAGACTTTAAACATACAAACGTCACTTTACAGACTTTAAACATACAAACGGTCTTACTTTGCAGACTTTAAACATACAAACGTTCTCACTTTGCAGACTTCCATTCTTCCTTCCTTCCCTGTTCTTTCCCTACTTGCCTCCTTTCTTTCATCCTTATTTCCTTTCCTCCTCTTTTCTTCCCTACAGTCTTTCCTATGTACTTCCTTTCCTTCTTTCCTTCCCTCCTTACACACTTACCTAAAACCTACATAGTCTAGATCTGCAAACATGAATGGATGAGTTATCAACTATTACATTACTCTCCAACTATTTAAATAATCATTAATCAGTTGGAGTAATGCAGCGCTAGAATACTCGTGCAGGTTGTGTAATATCAGATATTTAGGGTTTCATCGGTCCGTCTCTCCGTCTTTCTGTCCGTCCAGGTGCGTGCGACTGTCGGGACAACACGGCCGGTCTGAGCTGCGAGCGCTGCAAAGACGGTTTCTACGGCGACGCCACCCACGGGTCGTCAGGTGACTGTCAGCCCTGTCCCTGTCCAGCCGGAGCAACCTGCGCCGTCGTCCCCAAAACCAGAGAGGTGGTCTGCACCAACTGTCCCGCAGGAACCACAGGTACACACACACACACACACACACACACACACACACACGCACACACACACGCACACACACACACACACACACACACACACACACACACACACGGGGACGCACACACACACACACACACACACACACAAAATAAAACCTACTCAAACTGAAAGTTTTGGAAATTTAAGACTGTGTGTGTGTGTGTGTGTGTGTGTGTGTGTGTGTGTGTGTGTGTGTGTGTTTGTAGGTAAGCGCTGCGAGCTGTGTGATGACGGTTTCTTCGGCGACCCGCTGGGTCAGAGCGGCCCGGTCCGAGCCTGCCGCGCCTGCAAGTGCAGCGACAACATCGACCCCAACGCCGTCGGCAACTGCAACCGCGAGACGGGCGAGTGCCTCAAGTGCATCCACAACACGGACGGCTTCTTCTGCGACCGCTGCATGGAGGGTTTCTACGGCAACGCCCTGGCCACCAACGTCGCCGACAAGTGCAAACGTAAGAGGAGGTTCTGACGGGGACATGCTAACGTTAGCCCAGTTACACACCAAAAGATCACTGTATACGTTTTGAAATATTCCGATTATTTTCCTGAAATGATCAACTTTATTTCTTGACTTCTATTCTGACTTTGTTTCTTTAAATATTTTGAGTTTTTTGTCTTGAAATATTTAGACTTTTTATCTTGAAACATTCAGACTTTTTTTTCTTTAAATATTTTTGACTTTCTTTCTTGAAATATTTTGACTTTTTTTATATATATATTTTGACTTTTTTCTTGAAAAATTCTGACTTTTTTTCTTGGAATTTTCTGACTTTTTTTCTTGAGATTTTCTGACTTTTTTTCTTGAAATATTTTGACTTTTTTTCTTGAAATATTTGGACTTTATTTCTTGAAAAATTCTGATTTTTTTTTCTTGAAATATTTGGACTTTATTTCTTGAAATATTTGGACTTTATTTCTTGAAATATTTGGACTTTATTTCGTGAAAAATTCTGACTTTATTTCTTGAAATATTCTGACTTTTTTTCTTGAAATATTTTGACTTTTTTTCTTGAAATATTTGGACTTTATTTCTTGAAAAATTCTGATTTTTTTTTCTTGAAATATTTTGACTTTTTTTCTTGAAATATTCAGACTTTTTGTCTTGAAATATTTTGCCTTTTTACTTGAAATATTTTGACTTTATTTCTTGAAGAATTCTGACTTTTTTTCTTGAAATATTTTGCCTTTTTACTTGAAATATTCTGAATTTTTTTCTTGAAATATTTGGACTTTATTTCTTAAAGAATTCTGACTTTTTTTCTTGAAATATTTTGACTTTTTTTCTTGAAATATTTTGACTTTATTTCTTGAAATATTTGGACTTTATTTCGTGAAAAATTCTGACTTCATTTCTTGAAGAATTCTGACTTTTTTTCTTGAAATATTTTGCCTTTTTTTCTTGAAATATTCAGACTTTTTGTCTTGAAAAATTCTGACTTTTTTCTTGAAATATTTTGACTTTATTTCTTGAAATATTTAGACTTTATTTCTTGAAGAATTCAGATTGTTTTTCTTGAAATATTTGGACTTTATTTCTTGAAGAATTCTGACTTTATTTCTTGAAGAATTCTGACTTTATTTCTTGAAGAATTCTGATTTTTTTTCTTGAAATATTTAGACTTTATTTCTTGAGAAATTCTGATTTTTTTTCTTGAAATATTTGGACTTTATTTCCTGAAGAATTCTGATTTTTGTTTCTTGAAATATTTTGACTTTTTTTCTTGAAATATTTTGACTTTATTTCTTGAAGAATTCAGATTGTTTTTCTTGAAATATTTGGACTTTATTTCTTGAAGAATTCTGACTTTATTTCTTGAAGAATTCTGACTTTATTTCTTGAAGAATTCTGATTTTTTTTCTTGAAATATTTAGACTTTATTTCTTGAAGAATTCTGACCTTTTTTTTTTTTTTATATTTTGACTTTTTTTCTTGAAGAATTCTGACATTATTTCTTGAAATATTTGACTTTTTTTATTGAAATGAACTACCAGTTGTTGAGGAAAGTGTATGAAGCTGTCTGTGTGTGTCCACAGCGTGCTCGTGCTCGCCGCTCGGCACCGTGGGTCGGCAGACCGGCTGTTCCCAGGTCACCGGCCAGTGTCCGTGTCTCCCCAACGTGGCGGAGCGAGACTGCAGCGCCTGCCAGCCCGGCTTCTTCAACCTACAGAGCGCCGCGGGCTGCGAACGGTCAGCATCATCATAATAACCTCCCAACATGAGAGGCACAGAAAGAAGTCCCGCCCCTTCCTGTGTCCACCACGGGACCTCATCTGTCCCGTAGTGAACTGGGAGAGAGAAAAAAATGTCTTGAATTACCAGTCCCTCCAGAAAAACGTTATTATGTGATCTCATAATTCAATGCATAATCAGCCAAAGTCCGCATATTTATGCGGGGGCCGCATTTTTTTCAAATACGGCGCACTTTCGCCACATAAATTGCCGATTTCCACGCAAAATATGCGGGCTTGCATGATTTCATAATCC
>NC_050181.1:20804512-20832012 GCF_008315115.2 Sander lucioperca
TGTTGTTAGGTCTGTCTGTCTGTTAGGTCTGTCTGTCTGTCTGCCTGTTAGGTCTGTCTGTCTGTTGTTAGGTCTGTCTGTCTGTTGTTAGGTCTGTCTGTCTGTTGTTAGGTCTGTCTGTTGTTAGGTCTGTCTGTCTATCTGTTGTTAGGTCTGTCTATCTGTTGTTAGGTCTGTCTGTCTGTTGTTAGGTCTGTCTGTCTGTCTGTTGTTAGGTCTGTCTGTCTGTCTGTCTGTTGTTAGGTCTGTCTGTCTGTCTGTTGTTAGGTCTGTCTGTCTGTCTGTCTGTTGTTAGGTCTGTCTGTCTGTCTGTCTGTCTGTTGTTAGGTCTGTCTGTCTGTCTGTCTGTTGTTAGGTCTGTCTGTCTGTTGTTAGGTCTGTCTGTCTGTTGTTAGGTCTGTCTGTTGTTAGGTCTGTCTGTCTGTTGTTAGGTCTGTCTATCTGTTGTTAGGTCTGTCTGTCTGTCTGTTGTTAGGTCTGTCTGTCTGTCTGTTGTTAGGTCTGTCTGTCTGTCTGTTGTTAGGTCTGTCTGTCTGTCTGTTGTTAGGTCTGTCTGTCTGTCTGTTGTTAGGTCTGTCTGTCTGTCTGTCTGTCTGTCTGTTGTTAGGTCTGTCTGTCCATTGTTAGGTCTGTCTGTCTGTTGTTAGGTCTATCTGTCTGTCTGTCTGTCTGTTGTTAGGTCTGTCTGTTGTTAGGTCTGTCTGTCTGTTGTTAGGTCTGTCTGTCTGTTGTTAGGTCTGTCTGTCTGTCTGTTGTTAGGTCTGTCTGTCTGTCTGTTGTTAGGTCTGTCTGTCTGTCTGTTGTTAGGTCTGTCTGTCTGTTGTTAGGTCTGTCTGTCTGTCTGTTGTTAGGTCTGTCTGTCTGTTGTTAGGTCTGTCTGTCTGTCTGTTGTTAGGTCTGTCTGTCTGTCTGTTGTTAGGTCTGTCTGTCTGTCTGTTGTTAGGTCTGTCTGTCTGTCTGTTGTTAGGTCTGTCTGTCTGTCTGTCTGTTGTTAGGTCTGTCTGTCCGTTGTTAGGTCTGTCTGTTGTTAGGTCTGTCTGTCTGTTGTTAGGTCTGTCTGTCTATCTGTTGTTAGGTCTGTCTGTCTGTCTGTTGTTAGGTCTGTCTGTCTGTTGTTAGGTCTGTCTGTCTGTCTGTCTGTTGTTAGGTCTGTCTGTCCGTTGTTAGGTCTGTCTGTTGTTAGGTCTGTCTGTCTGTTGTTAGGTCTGTCTGTCTGTTGTTAGGTCTGTCTATCTGTTGTTAGGTCTGTCTGTCTGTCTGTTGTTAGGTCTGTCTGCCTGTCTGTTGTTAGGTCTGTCTGCCTGTCTGTTGTTAGGTCTGTCTGTCTGTCTGTCTGTTGTTAGGTCTGTCTGCCTGTCTGTTGTTAGGTCTGTCTGCCTGTCTGTTGTTAGGTCTGTCTGTCTGTCTGTTGTTAGGTCTGTCTGTCTGTCTGTTGTTAGGTCTGTCTGTCTGTTGTTAGGTCTGTCTGTCTGTTGTTAGGTCTGTCTGCCTGTCTGTTGTTAGGTCTGTCTGTTGTTAGGTCTGTCTGTCTGTTGTTAGGTCTGTCTGTCTGTTGTTAGGTCTGTCTGTCTGTTGTTAGGTCTGTCTGTCTGTTGTTAGGTCTGTCTGTCTGTTGTTAGGTCTGTCTGTCTGTTGTTAGGTCTGTCTGTCTGTCTGTTGTTAGGTCTGTCTGTCTGTCTGTCTGTCTGTCTGTTGTTAGGTCTGTCTGTCTGTTGTTAGGTCTGTCTGTCTGCCTGTTAGGTCTGTCTGTTGTTAGGTCTGTCTATCTGTTGTTAGGTCTGTCTGTCTGTCTGTTGTTAGGTCTGTCTGTCTGTTGTTAGGTCTGTCTGTCTGTCTGTTGTTAGGTCTGTCTGTCTGTCTGTTGTTAGGTCTGTCTGTCTGTCTGTTGTTAGGTCTGTCTGTCTGTCTGTTGTTAGGTCTGTCTGTCTGTCTGTTGTTAGGTCTGTCTGTCTGTTGTTAGGTCTGTCTGTCTGTCTGTTGTTAGGTCTGTCTGTCTGTCTGTTGTTAGGTCTGTCTGTCTGTCTGTTGTTAGGTCTGTCTGTCTGTTGTTAGGTCTGTCTGTCTGTCTGTTGTTAGGTCTGTCTGTCTGTCTGTTGTTAGGTCTGTCTGCCTGTCTGTTGTTAGGTCTGTCTGCCTGTCTGTTGTTAGGTCTGTCTGTCTGTCTGTTGTTAGGTCTGTCTGTCTGCCTGTTAGGTCTGTCTGTCTGTTGTTAGGTCTGTCTGTCTGTCTGTCTGTTGTTAGGTCTGTCTGTCTGCCTGTTAGGTCTGTCTGTCTGTTGTTAGGTCTGTCTGTCTGTTGTTAGGTCTGTCTGTCTGTTGTTAGGTCTGTCTGCCTGTCTGTTGTTAGGTCTGTCTGTCTGTCTGTTGTTAGGTCTGTCTGTCTGTCTGTTGTTAGGTCTGTCTGTCTGTTGTTAGGTCTGTCTGCCTGTCTGTTGTTAGGTCTGTCTGTCTGTTGTTAGGTCTGTCTGTCTGTATGTTGTTAGGTCTGTCTGTCTGTCTGTTGTTAGGTCTGTCTGCCTGTCTGTTGTTAGGTCTGTCTGCCTGTCTGTTGTTAGGTCTGTCTGTCTGTCTGTTGTTAGGTCTGTCTGTCTGCCTGTTAGGTCTGTCTGTCTGTCTGTCTGTTGTTAGGTCTGTCTGTCTGTTGTTAGGTCTGTCTGCCTGTCTGTCTGTCTGTTGTTAGGTCTGTCTGTCTGTCTGTCTGTCTGTTGTTAGGTCTGTCTGTCTGTCTGTTGTTAGGTCTGTCTGCCTGTCTGTCTGTCTGTTGTTAGGTCTGTCTGTCTGTTGTTAGGTCTGTCTGTCTGTCTGTTGTTAGGTCTGTCTGTCTGTCTGTCTGTCTGTCTGTTGTTAGGTCTGTCTGTCTGTCTGTTGTTAGGTCTGTCTGTCTGTCTGTTGTTAGGTCTGTCTGTCTGTCTGTTGTTAGGTCTGTCTGTCTGTCTGTTGTTAGGTCTGTCTGTCTGTCTGTTGTTAGGTCTGTCTGTCTGTTGTTAGGTCTGTCTGTCTGTCTGTTGTTAGGTCTGTCTGTCTGTCTGTTGTTAGGTCTGTCTGTCTGTCTGTCTGTCTGTCTGTTGTTAGGTCTGTCTGTCTGTCTGTTGTTAGGTCTGTCTGTCTGTCTGTTGTTAGGTCTGTCTGTCTGTCTGTTGTTAGGTCTGTCTGTCTGTCTGTTGTTAGGTCTGTCTGTCTGTCTGTTGTTAGGTCTGTCTGTCTGTTGTTAGGTCTGTCTGTCTGTCTGTTGTTAGGTCTGTCTGTCTGTCTGTTGTTAGGTCTGTCTGTCTGTTGTTAGGTCTGTCTGTCTGTCTGTTGTTAGGTCTGTCTGTCTGTCTGTTGTTAGGTCTGTCTGTCTGTCTGTTGTTAGGTCTGTCTGTCTGTTGTTAGGTCTGTCTGTCTGTCTGTTGTTAGGTCTGTCTGTCTGTTGTTAGGTCTGTCTGTCTGTCTGTTGTTAGGTCTGTCTGTCTGTCTGTTGTTAGGTCTGTCTGTCTGTCTGTCTGTTGTTAGGTCTGTCTGTCTGTCTGTTGTTAGGTCTGTCTGTCTGTTGTTAGGTCTGTCTGTTTGTCTGTTGTTAGGTCTGTCTGCCTGTTGTTAGGTCTGTCTGTCTGTCTGTTGTTAGGTCTGTCTGTCTGTTGTTAGGTCTGTCTGTCTGTCTGTTGTTAGGTCTGTCTGTCTGTTGTTAGGTCTGTCTGTCTGTCTGTTGTTAGGTCTGTCTGTCTGTTGTTAGGTCTGTCTGTCTGTCTGTTGTTAGGTCTGTCTGTCTGTCTGTCTGTTGTTAGGTCTGTCTGTCTGTCTGTCTGTTGTTAGGTCTGTCTGTCTGTCTGTCTGTTGTTAGGTCTGTCTGTCTGTCTGTCTGTTGTTAGGTCTGTCTGTCTGTCTGTTGTTAGGTCTGTCTGTCTGTCTGTTGGTTAGCAGGTTTGTATGATCGTTAAAAATCATATTTTAAATGTAGCTCGGTTTGTCAATTTGTCGTTTTTTTTCTTCCTGTATGTCCATTTGTTCAGTTTGTCTTCCTGTCAGCAGGATTACAGAAAAAACTACACACACGCACACAGACACACACACACACAGACAGACAGACAGACAGACGCACGCACACACAGACAGACAGACACACGCACACAGACAGACACGCACCCACATGCACACGTAGACGCGCACACACACACACACACACACACACACACACACACACTACATCGAGCGCGTTTGTGCTGCATTCGTGTGGTGTCGGAATAATCGTAACAATGAGTTGCTGCCTGAGGAGACGTTGAGTTCCCCTGTAGTTGTCATGGTGATAAGTGAGGTGTGTGTGTGTGTGTGTGTGTTCAGGATGAAGCCAGTAAGATCAAGAAGGAGGCGTCGGACCTGGACAAGCTCATCGACAAGACGGAGAAGGAGTACAATGACCTGAGAGACGACCTGAAGGGCAAAGAGCAGGAAGTGCGCAAACTGCTGGAGAAAGGCAGGAGTGAGCAGCAGGTACGGCCGCTAGCACGCTCTTTAATGCTAAGCTAGGCTAACTGACTTTGTTTAACACACAGAGAAACACCACTCAGGTTTGGTGCCGGGCAGAAATCTCTCTCTCTGTTTTCTAGAGCTGCAAAGATGGGGGTCAAATTTAACCCATTTTCAAAAAGTTTCTCTATCAGAAATTTGGGTTTCCTTCAACCGAATTGTCAAAAAAGGTAACGTGGATGGTTCCCTACAACGCTCTTCACAAGTTGAATAAATGATCAGTCCACTACTTTAATTTAATTTGGCTCTTTTGTTTAATTTTATAGCATGTGAAGAGAAAAAAAATTGATTAAAGAACACTGAAAAAATTGACATAATTGTAGGGAAACGCACAAAACGTCCCAAAAAACGCAGAAAAAATCAACAGACTTTGGAAGACGTGACGAAGAACTTCGGCTAAAGTGAGTAAATGTCAAAAAGTGACAAAAAATTTCGGAGAAAGCTTAAAAAACTTGGTCAAAACAACAACAAAAATGTCCAAAAAAATCGACGGAGAACTTCAGGAAAAGTGAGAAAAGTGTCTGGAGGTTTAAACTTTAAATTTTTATGTACTTCCTTTCTTACGTCTCCTTTCCTTGCTTCCTTATTTATTCTCCCTTTTCTTTCCTTCTATCCTTCCCTTTTCAATCCTCCCCTACGTACTTCCTTTTCTTCTCTCCTTCCCTCCTTACATACATAGTTAAAAGCTTACATAAAGTGTAGAGCTGCAAAGATGAATGGATTAGCTGTCAACTATTACATTAATCTCCAGCTGTTTTGATAATCCATTAAGTTGCAGCTCTAGTGTTTTGTGCAGAACATTAAACATAGTGAGAGAAAAGGAAAAAGTGAGCACTGCAAAAGTCAAGAAACATAATTAGAAAATAAACAACATGTACAATTAAAATATATCTGTTTTTATGAATATGCAGAAGTTTAAAGAAAGTGTGCTGAGAGAAAGTATGTACAGAGAGAGTGTGTGCAGCGAGAGAGTGTGCAGAGAGAAAGTGTGCGGAGAGAGTGTGTGCAGAGAGAGAGTGTGCAGAGAGAGTGTGTGCGGAGAGGAAAGTGTGCAGAGAGAAAGTGTGCGGAGAGAAAGTGTGTACAGAGAGTGTGTGTGCAGAGAGTGTGTGCGCGGAGAGGAAAGTGTGCAGAGAGAAAGTGTGCAGAGAGAGAGTGTGCAGAGAGAGTGTGTGTGCGGAGAGGAAAGTGTGCGGAGAGAAAGTGTGCGGAGAGAAAGTGTGCGGAGAGAAAGTGTGCGGAGAGAAAGTGTGCAGAGAGAGTGTGTGCGCAGAGGAAAGTGTGCGGAGAGGAAAGTGTGCGGAGAGCAAAGTGTGCGGAGAGCAAAGTGTGCGGAGAGGAAAGTGTGCGGAGAGCAAAGTGTGCGGAGAGCAAAGTGTGCGGAGAGCAAAGTGTGCGGAGAGAAAGTGTGCGGAGAGCAAAGTGTGCGGAGAGCAAAGTGTGCGGAGAGCAAAGTGTGCGGAGAGGAAAGTGTGCGGAGAGCAAAGTGTGCGGAGAGGAAAGTGTGCGGAGAGCAAAGTCCAAAAGATGTGCGTTCATTTGAGGTGTGTCCCAGGGACGAGGAACCTTCTGAGGAACTTTAAAAGTAACAAGATATGTCAGGTCCATCAGTGAGATGGAACATGAAGTTGTGTTTGAATGTTGACGTGTGCTTCCTGTTTCCTGTTTCCTGTCTGTGACAGACTGCGGATCAGCTGTTGGCTCGAGTCGATGCTGCCAAAGCTCTGGCTGAGGAGGCGGCCAAGAAGGGCCATTCCACGTTTAAGGAGGCAGAGAACATCCTGGAAGATCTGAGAGGTACCTGTCTGTCTGTCTGTCTGTCTGTCTGTCTGTCTGTCTTTGAAGTAATGAGCATACCTCCAACCCTCAAAAGACGTCTTAAGTGGTGGCTCTGACATTCAACAGTGTTATGGTGGCGCAAACACGCACGAAAAGGGAGGTTTTTTTGTTATTCTCTCCTCACATTATGCAGATAGGCGAAGCACTGCTACGTCTGCTACTTCGGTGGAGTGATTTGCTCGCAGCAAGCCTTTCTGAGAATATAGTTCCCGGTTTATATACGGTTAGAAGATGGCTGTGTGTCATGTGACCTTGTTATTTGTACACGCTGTGACTCTACAAATCACAACATGTAAATAGGAACATGTTGGAGTTATTTTGTCACTTATTGGGAGCAGTAGGCTAGATGGAGCCAGTTACCTCCAGGATCTGTGCTAAGCTATGCTAGATGGAGCCGGTTACCTCCAGGTTCTGTGCTAAGCTAGGCTAGATGGAGCCGGTTACCTCCAGGATCTGTGCTAAGCTAGGCTAGATGGAGCCGGTTACCTCCAGGATCTGTGCTAAGCTAGGCTAGATGGAGCCGGTTACCTCCAGGTACTGTGCTAAGCTAGGCTAGATGGAGCGGGTTACCTCCAGGATCTGTGCTAAGCTAGGCTAGATGGAGCCGGTTACCTCCAGGTCTGTGCTAGCTAGGCTAGATGGAGCCGGTTACCTCCAGGATCTGTGCTAAGCTAGGCTAGATGGAGCCGGTTACCTCCAGGATCTGTGCTAAGCTAGGCTAGATGGAGCCGGTTACCTCCAGGATCTGTGCTAAGCTAGGCTAGATGGAGCCGGTTACCTCCAGGATCTGTGCTAAGCTAGGCTAGTTGGAGCTGGTTATCTCCATGATCTGTGCTAAGCTAGGCTAGTTGGAACCGGTTATCTCCATGATCTGTGCTAGGCTAGTTGGAGCCGGTTACCTCCATGATCTGTGGAGCCAGTTACCTCCAGGATCTGTGCTAAGCTAGGCTAGATGGAGCCGGTTACCTCCAGGATCTGTGCTAAGCTAAGCTAGATGGAGCCGGTTACCTCCAGGAACTGTGCTAAGCTAGGCTAGATGGAGCGGGTTACCTCCAAGATCTGTGCTAAGCTAGGCTAGATGGAGCCGGTTACCTCCAGGATCTGTGCTAAGCTAGGCTAGATGGAGCCGGTTACCTCAAGGATCTGTGCTAAGCTAGGCTAGATGGAGCCGGTTACCTCCAGGATCTGTGCTAAGCTAGGCTAGTTGGAGCTGGTTATCTCCATGATCTGTGCTAAGCTAGGCTAGTTGGAGCCGGTTATCTCCATGATCTGTGCTAGGCTAGTTGGAGCCGGTAACCTCCATGATCTGTGGAGCCAGTTACCTCCAGGATCTGTGCTAAGCTAGGCTAGATGGAGCCGGTTACCTCCAGGATCTGTGCTAAGTTAGGCTAGTTGGAGCCGGTTACCTCTAGGATCTGTGCTAAGCTAGGCTAGATGGAGCCGGTTACCTCCAGGATCTGTGCTAAGCTAGGCTAGATGGAGCCGGTTACCTCCAGGATCTGTGCTAAGCTAGGCTAGATGGAGCCGGTTACCTCCATGATCTGTGCTAAGCTAGGCTAGTTGGAGCCGGTTATCTCCATGATCTGTGCTAAGCTAGGCTAGTTGGAACCGGTTACCTCCAGGATCTGTGCTAAGCTAGGCTAGATGGAGCCGGATACCTCCAGGATCTGTGCTAAGCTAGGCTAGATGGAGCCAGTTACCTCCAGGATCTGTGCTAAGCTAAGCTAGATGGAGCTGGTTACCTCCAGGTGTTCCTTTAACATTTGGAAACACTGCTGCCCCCGTTTTGGTTTGAAAACTTTGGGGTTGCTTTGTAGTCTGGACGGAGACAAACGGAGACTTTTGGAAACGAGGACGCACATCAGTCTTATCGGATAGGTAGCTTACAGAGCTTTCAGTAACAGTTCAGTCTGCCTGTCTGTCTGTGCAAAATAAATATAACTAAATAAATCAGAAAAAGATGTTTTTTGGTGCAACGTTTGAGCAAAACTCCTAAAAGTGAAACGTCCCGTTTGTTTCATTCCTAACTTCTTGCAGACTTCGACAAGAGAGTCAACGACAACAAGACGGCGGCCGAGGACGCCCTGAAGAAGATCCCCGCCATCAACGCCACCATCGCCGCTGCAAACCAGAAGACCAAGCAGGCCGAGGCGGCGCTCGGCAACGCGGCCGCCGACGCCCGGGAGGCCAAGAACAAGGCAGAGGAGGCGGAGAAGATCGCCAGCAACGTGCAGAAGGTACGACAGGAAATCTGCTGGTGGGGGCGGAGCCAGATTCAGGAAACATTCAGGGCTTTAGCATAAACTTAAGAGGGGGGATCAAGGGGGGGGTCCAGGAAAGGGCGTAGGTTTGGTTTCAACATTGGGGGACACACACACAATATAATCGGGGAGTCTCGGGTCTCGAGCGTCAAACACTTCATTATTTCCTGCATTGTAGTGAATTTTTATGCAACAATTTGAGGCACAAATGTCTTTGTGTATGTAAACGATACATGTGCTCGATGGTGTTTTAAGCCCCCAACGTCGACTTCAAGGCACCTAACCCTAACCATTGTCTAATCCTAGTGCCTTCCATGCAGCGTTGCCTGGGAGACGACGTTGGGGGCTTAAAACGTCGATACATGTGGGATATTTCAGTTGCAAATATGAGAAGTTTGTCAAGATTTTCTTTTGTAATTTCTTGCGCTTTTTTCAAAGTTTTCGGCTTTTTATCCGTCGCTTGATTGTTGTCTTGATGTTTTTTCGACATTTTTCATTGTTTTGCTTGATTTAATAAACTCTACTATGGCTAAGGAACTTTTTTAGGGCTTTATGTCGACAGTTACTGTAAGTGAGAAAGCTATATAAGACATGGAGTAATACAGTCTTTTCGAATAAATAAAAGCATGTAAATAAAGTCTGTGTGTCTGGCCCTGGATGTACTAATGCCATGTTAAAACACCAAACACCGATACATGTGGGATATTTCAGTTGCAAATATGAAAGTGATTCTACAGTTGTACAAGTTTCCCTCTAACCTGCGGCATAAATACAAGTATCAATGTTTACATTAAGAACTGACCCTTAAAGCAGGGTTAGGGGTTAGGGTTAGGGCTAACCCAGATGTACTTTTTATTTAATATGAACGCAATAAAGTGCAGCTCCACAGACTCTACAGTCAGTGAGTTTTAAATTACATTTCATTCAGATACCTTGTGGTGACAGAGGATAAGGACCCCTTTCAAAATAACCCAAGTTTGGAGCGTTATTTAACCGCTGGATTTTTATGAATCGATCGAGAGGATATTAACTTGTACGTAGATGATATTATCTTGTACGTAGATGATATTAACCTGTACGTAGATATTAACCTGTACGTAGATGATATTCACTTCTATGTAGATGATATTAACTTGTACGTAGATGATATTATCTTGTACGTAGATGATATTCACTTCTATGTAGATGATATTAACTTGTACGTAGATGATATTAACCTGTACGTAGATGATATTAACTTGTACGTAGATGATATTATCTTGTACGTGGATGATATTAACTTGTACGTAGATGATATTAACTTGTACGTAGATATTATCTTGTACGTGGATGATATTAACTTGTACGTAGATGATATTATCTTGTACGTAGATGATATTAACTTGTACGTAGATGATATTAACTTGTACGTGGATGATATTAACTTGTACGTAGATGATATTAACTTGTACGTAGATGATATTAACTTGTACGTAGATGATATTATCTTGTACGTGGATGATATTAACTTGTACGTAGATGATATTAACTTGTACGTAGATGATATTAACTTGTACGTAGATATTATCTTGTACGTGGATGATATTAACTTGTACGTAGATGATATTATCTTGTACGTAGATATTATCTTGTACGTGGATGACATTAACCTGTACGTAGATGATATTATCTTGTACGTAGATGATATTAATTTTTGCGGCATTCAAATGAAAATCGATTTAAATCTGAAAATAGATTTTTCTAAACCTAGGTCTATAAACGATGTCTTTTATAAATGAACTGTTGTGTGTGTTTTCCTCTCAGGGCTCGGCCAAGACGAAGGCAGACGCAGAGAAAGCCTTCCAGGACACCAACGCGCTGGACAACGAGGTAGACGACATGATGGATCAGCTGGATGACGCTGAGAGGCTGCTGGCCCGCAAGAAGGCCGAGGCCGACCGCGACATGATGATGGCGGGAATGGTACGACCCACCGACACACAGGGACGGGTGTCCATAGGCGTAATTTGGGAAATGTCAGAGCTACAGCAGCAAAATATAACACACTGCCAAGGGCGTAACTTTGGGTTCCACTTTGGGAGGGGTTTGCGATGTCCAACTATCCAAGGAGGTCCCGGGACATGTCTGCATGGATTGAGGAAAGCAACAAAAACATCGAAAGAATTGTTGAACAAAAACTTGAAAAAAGCGCCAAAAACTTCAGAAAAAGGCGACAAGAACGTTGAAATAGTTGTCCCCAAAAAACTCGAAAAAGGCAGACAAAAACTCAGACACAGAGCAGCACACACACATGCAGAAGATTACAAATAAATACAGTTGTGTTCAGAATAATAGCAGCGTGTTTAAAAAAGTGAATAATGCTTAAAATCTAGGGCTGTCAAAATAATGCGTTAATTTCGATTAATTAATCTGAGAAAAAATTTAAAAAATAACGCAGATTAATCCATTCCATATTGAGGTTTAACCCGGAGCCGTTCTAGCCTCCATTGGACTGTAAAATGAAGGAGGGAGACGAGAATGTGCTGCCTGGATCATTAACTGCAACATTTACTTGTAAAAATCTTCTTCCTGCCAACCCTGGCTACCGAAATCTGGAGCCACTGATATGTCTGCTCTTCTCTCTGGTGCTCTGAAGACGATACAGGCAACACAAACACCGCTGCACGTGACGCTAGTTAACACTGTACTCAACAGCAGCTAACGTTAGCCTACCACTAGCTAGTTAACACTATACTCAACAGCAGCTAACGTTAGCCTACCGCTAGCTAGTTAACACTATACTCGACAGCAGCTAACGTTAGCCTACCGCTAGCTAGTTAACACTATACTCAACAGCAGCTAACGTTAGCCTACCGCTAGCTAGTTAACACTATACTCGACAGCAGCTAACGTTAGCCTACCGCTAACTAGTTAACACTATACTCAACAGCAGCTAACGTTAGCCTACCACTAGCTAGTTAACACTATACTCGACAGCAGCTAACGTTAGCCTACCGCTAGCTAGTTAACACTATACTCGACAGCAGCTAACGTTAGCCTACCGCTAACTAGTTAACACTATACTCGACAGCAGCTAACGTTAGCCTACCGCTAGCTAGTAGCTGGATTAAACACGGTTACAATGCTGTGACTCAACAGCGGGATGTAACAATCTGCAGCTGCCGAGCTGCCTTCGGAAAAACAACAGACGGTGCGTTCAATGAAACTGGTAAACTACAGCTTCGTGGTGCATTTGAAGTTATTGTAAATGTCCTTGGTGGTTGTTTTTGTCGTTCAACAGCAATTTACTAGTGAAATAAGTTATTTTTATTGTTATACATCATTATTAAATCATTTAATTTTGACCATATGGCCTTAGCAATAAACAAGCCGTTCTTTAATGTCACCAACTGTTGTTTAGTACCCTTTGTTTTCTTTTCTTTTTTTACTTTCTTAAAAAGTATCGGTTCAGGCACCGTTAATTATGTATGCGATTAATTTCGATTAATTAATCACAGTCTGTAATTAATTAGATTAATTTTTTTAATCGATTGACAGCCCTAATAAAATCCTTAGAATAGCTTTTAATTCCATAATATCAATGCATTGGGAACACTGCACATTCAACTCCACATCAAAACATGACCAAAATTGATCAAGTTTGTGTTATACCTTTACAGAAAGTGAAGAAAAAGGAATATTAGGCTGCACTAATATTTAGTTGCATAACCATTATTTCTGAGAACTACTTCACATCTGTGTTGCATGGAGTCGACCAACTTCTGGCACCTGTGAACAGGTATTCCAGCTCAGGACGATTTAACTACATTCCACAATTCCTCTGCATTACTGGGTTTTTGCCTCAGAAACAGCATTTTTGATGTCACCTATGCGATTGAGGTCTGGGGATTGGGCTGGCCACTCCATAACATCAATCTTCTTCATCTGGAACCAAGACTTTGCTCGCTTACTGGTGTGTTTTGGGTCATTGTCTTGTTGAAAGACCCATTTCAAAGGCATTTCCTCTTCAGCATAAGGCAACATGACCTATTCAAGTATTTTGATGTATTGAAACTGATCCATGATCCCTGGTATGTGATAAATAGGCCCAACACCACAGTATGAGAAACATCCCCATGCCGTGCGCTTAGATCGTTGAAATAGGGCCCTATGTGTTGAACCACCGCTGTTTTCCTCGCCACTGTTGCACCAAATGCTTGCTCTAGGGGGGAGTTGTTGGGTCTCTGTAAATTATAGAGTGTGGTCTAGACCTACTCTCTCTGTAAAGTGTCCTTAGATAACTCCTGTTATGATTTGATACTGTCAATACAATTTAACTTGATTGAATTGTTTCCTTTCCCTTCAGGCCGCGGACAACGCAAAGGAGGCTGAGGACAACGCCCGGAAGGCCAAGAGCGCCGTGAAGACGGTGCTGGGCACCATCACCGCCCTGCTGGAGCAGCTGGGTAAGGACATCCTGGACATAGTGCTCAGCGTTTAACTCCGTAACACTGATCCTGAACAGAGGAAAAGCCATCAGAGTCTCAGCAGACAAATGCAATGTCAGTGTGGTCTCATTTAGAGCCCAACCAATATTATCGGCCGATATTAGGCATTTTCCAAACTATCGATATGGGCATTTATAACCACCGATAATTGAATATTTAAAAGATTAAATAAAAATGGACAAAACACCTTTCAACCATTTTCTGAGTGTTGGCGTTTCATAATTGGTCCACCAGAGGGCGCTCTACAACACACATACATATACACACACACAGACAGACACACACAGACAGACACACACACACACACACATTTTATTTATCAGAACTTTAATATATTTTAATGATCTGTTGTGACAATAAAACAAGTTTTTTTAAACTGCATTATCATATTATTTTAGTGAGGACTCATAAATAACTACATATAACCAATGTTAGGGAAATCTGTTCATGTTTTGTTACGCGTTTCGGGATTTTTCTTTTTTTAAATATATATCGGAATATTGGATTTTTAAATCACCAAATATTTGTATCGATATCGGCCTTAAAAATTAGAGATGCACCGATTACAACTTTCTAGGCCGATTCCGATTTTCTTTGAGTTACACCAGCTGATACTGATTTTAGCCGATTCCAATTTAATTTTTTCTAACCACTTTACAGCACACACACATATTTATTTTCTATCTTTTCTTTAATAGAACATGTGTTGAACAGATAATGGATCACTATAAAATAGAACTATATAAATTACTCCTGGTGTGGGACATTCACACACATCTAAAGTGCTAATGTTAGAACCATTTCCTTCTTTTCACATCAATATCGACTAAAGAAATGTGATTTAGGTTTTTGGTGTCGTCCCTCCACGCCCTACTTTCTCCTTGCAGGTGTTGCAAATTGCAAACTTGTTATATTCTGCACACACGCTGAAGAATTCCCAAACAGCTGACATGTTGCAGGTTAATTCACCAGGTTCCTACATATGGGAGAATAGCGCCGACACACAGTGGAAAAGTTGAGAGAAAGGAGAAGGAGAGCGTGCTGTGGCGTCCGTGCTGTGGCGTCCGTGTGTGCGTGCGTCCTTGAGAACTGTAACTGGTATAATGTTGTCAGTTAATTGGAGCGTTGACCAGCATGAAATCACCATATGTCAGACTGACCTGCCAGTCGCCGGTCATGGCCGAGCACGTGAAAACCGCCCAATTCCGGTCACCGGCCGGTCTATCGGTGCAGCTCTAGTTAAAAATCCTTTATCGGTCAGGCTCTAGTCTCATTTTCTCGTTTGTCTGCAGGAAACATCGACAAGGTGGACCTGAGCAAGCTGAACCAGATCGATGAGTCCCTGAAGAGGGCGCGGGGCCAGATGGGCGACAGCAAGCTGGACATGAAGCTGACGGAGCTGAACGACGTGGCTCGCACCCAGGAGGACATGATCAACCACTACGACCGGCAGATCCGCGAGATCCGCGCCGATATCGCCAACCTCAACGACATCAAGAACACGTTACCCGACGGCTGCTTCAACACGCCGTCTCTGGAGCAGCCGTAAACCCCGCCTTCCCCCTCTTCCTCTTCCTCCTCCATCACTCCCTTCTTCTCACATCTAACACTCTGGCAACCATGCCGACTTTTTACCAAAACAGTTTATTTTTTTTGTTCTCAGATTTCTTGTCTTTGAAGCCAATATTTCACGTTCACGGTTTTTTAAACGAAAGAGAAGCAGCTGATTTTGTTTCGTCTTTAGTTCTTTTGTTTTGTTTTTTTTGGAGACAGTAACGTGGTTACGGTAGAAATGAACTAAGCGGAATAAAGAAAAGCCGTGCAGAGAGGTGGAAGATCCTCGGAGAAGAAAAAACCAGAACCACAAACCCGACGTGACTGCACCCGTCTGCTCCACGAGAGAGAAGTTCCTCACGTATTACCCATCATGCCCGGGGACACGCCAGCTACTTTTTACAGTTTTCAGCCAGCTGAATGTACATCTACACACTGTTATGTTAGAGCGTTATCTTTTTGTTTTCAGAAACCACACAGTGAAGAATCCTCTCTTCTTTTCTCCCAAAGCTTCGTGTCCGACACAAACGGCAGAGGAAAGTATTTTTACTCCTCTCTTCTTTAACAGTATTTTCACCTCCGATGGGAGTAAAGCCACGCCCACTCTGCTGGTGAATATGAAGCCTCTGAAGTCCAGAGAAGATAGCTTTTTAAATCTTGTGCACGTAAGATACATTAGTGTCACGTTCTCACAATTTAAGGGTTAAGGTTAGAAGATATTATCTTGTACGTAGATGATATTATCTTGTACGTAGATGATATTATCTTGTACGTAGATGATATTATCTTGTACGTGGATGATATTATCTTGTACGTAGATGATATTCTCTTGTACGTAGATGATATTAACTTGTACGTGGATGATATTAACTTGTACGTAGATGATATTAACTTGTACGTAGATGATATTATCTTGTACGTAGATGATATTAACTTGTACGTGGATGATATTAACTTTTATGCTTACTTGCATGTTGTGGGAACAAGATACGTTTTCGTTCCCACAAGATCCATATCTTGTTTAAAGATGCCCTGCCACATGTATTTCATTACTTTGTGGTAATGTCTGAAGGTCTACCATGGACTCTAACATTTTTTGTGGAAGAAATGCCTTGGTTACCTTGTTTCAAGCCATTCTAGCGTGGTATAGAAAGCCTGCAGAAAGACTCAGCTCGATTTGTGCCAGCTCTCATTAATATTCAACAAGCTAAGCTGCTTGACTCTGATTGGCTAACAGCTAGCCAATGAGAGCCTGGCTATCCGCATCCTTTACCCAGCGCAACTGGGCGAGCTCATGAATAGTAATGAGCTCAGGCAACTGCTGCAACAGCTTTTGTAATTGGCCTGATTTCTCCGCTTATTTCTGTTCAGTGGCTAGAGCTGACAGAGGAGAAAGCCGTTCATGTTCCCATTCACGACAATACACAAACGCATATGGACCTAACCTATTTAAAAAAATACAAGAAAAAACGGTTTTGTGTGGCAGGGCACCTTTAATATCTTTCACAAAGAAAATGCAATTTGGTATACAAAATCCATATCATTGTGCCCACAAGTTATAATCTTATTCCCACAAGATAATTGTAATTTCCCCATTGGGGATTAATAAAGAATAAAGTACAAGTACAATAAGTACAATATGGATCTTGGTTTGGGCTCACAAGTCATTATCTTCTATGCTGAAGATATCTTGTGCACCCAAAATATTATTATTATTGTTAGCTGGGGGTTGGAGTTACAAGTTATTATCTTGGGAACAAAATACATAATATCTTATGTTTACAAGTTATAATCTTGTTCCCACAAGGTACGGATCTTGAGTTGGGGTTACAAGTTAATTTCATCTATGTGCGTGACATTAGCTTGAGCGTTTAAGATATAGATCTGGCACACGGGATATTATCTTCAGTGCCAAAATGTTGTTCCCAAAAGATCTGGGCCTCTGCTTAGCGAAGTAACTATCTTGTGCATGTGATATGAATTACTGTCTTGTTCCCACAAGGTATGGCTCTTTGGGTGGAAGATATGCTCTTGTTTTGCACAAGGTAGATATGGATCTTTGTGGGAACAGAAAAAGTAAATCTTGTGTGCCAAATTGTATTTTTTACCCCCAAAAGATCTGGACTTCTGCTTCAGGAAGTTATCTTATACGTGCACACGAGATAAAAAATATCTTTCAGGACGCCGGTGGCTCTTTAGCTGCGTCTTTAAATCAGCTCTGACATTTCAAACTCCATTTCATGTGCTGATGTTTTAACACTACAAGCGTTTTTTTATTTCTGTTGTCCCAGAAGTTGCTGCTTACCACTGACCGATCACACGTTAACCTTCTTTCTTCCAGGCTAAATCCAACACTATGCAACTTTGTACATTTTGCGTAGCGAGAATTTTATCTGATACACTGGTGCTAATAATTATTTCAAATGTTATATTTTTGTGTGAATGTTTTTTATTATGACATAGAGTGAGGAATTTGTGTAAATATATGCTTAAATGATTCAGGACTGGCTGATTTTTTTAAAGAAATTAAACTCCAACATGATGCAAAAACAGCCACGTAAAGTTCTATCACAATCAATCAACTGAAACCTCCAGGTAAAATATATATAAGTATCTATGATAACGTCTGTGGTATGTTTTTATTATTATTGCTTGTATACAAGGCTCAGTGTTGCTGCCTCGTAGCGATGATGCCAATATTTCATGTTGTATTGATTCAAACCTAACTGAATATTTGTGTTTAGTTATATATATTTTTTTGGACCCATCAGGACATCGCGAATCATTGTACTGAATTTATTCGCTTGACTTCACGGAGAGATAATCGTCTCGGTCACTCGTTGCTACGGTAGTTTTAATTAGTGTTTTGTGCCTTTTAATATAAAGTTTCGGTTGTAATCACAGTCCCGTCGAGGGGCGTCCACGTTTTTATCTCACAAAAAATGTCCTTGTCGTCTTCGCTCACGCACGTCTCCGTCTCCTAATGTCGGTACTGAAACAGGGTTTATTTTTTTATTGTTTTAAATCAGGTCCTGAACAGAGAAAACATAAATGCTTCTCCGCCGGCAGATTCTGCAGACAAACATCAACTCTGAGGGATTTAACGACCAGGGTTCAAAATTAGCACCATCTACCAGCCAAATGCTGGTAAAATATGCAAGTGGTTGGTAGATTTGCTTCACTCACCAGCCAAAAAACAATGGTAATCTATTAAAGTGGCTGGTCAAACTTGAACATTCACTAGCCATTTGGCTGGTGGACGAAAAAGTTAATTTTGAACCGTGGTAACGATACTCAACGAAGGGCGTGACTCTGGGTTCAACATTGGGTGGGGGGGGAGATCTCCAACTATCTAAGGGGAGGTCCCGGGACATGTCTGCCTGGATTGAGAAAAAGAAACAAAAACATCGAAAGAATTGTTGAACACAAATTTGAAAAAAGCGTGAAAAACTTCGGAAAAAAAGGACAACAAAAATGTTGAAAAACTTGTCCCCAAAAAGCTCGAAAAAGGCCAACAAAAACTCCGAAAAAATGTGTATAAAGAGACAAACGTCAAAAGGCGACAAATGTTGGGAAAAGCACCAAAAACTTCGGAAAAACACGAAAAAAAAGGCGAAAAAAAAAAAACGTTGTAAAAAGTTGTCCGAAAAAATCTTGAAAAAAGCGCCAAAAACTTCGGAAAAAAAGGCAACAAAAACGTTGAAAAAGTTGTCCCCAAAAAAACTCAAAAAAATTGTAAAACGAAACAAACGTCAAAAGGCGAAAAATGACAGAAAAACGCCAAAATCTTCACGGAAAAAAAGGCAAAAAAAAATTTAACAATCTTGGAAAGAAACGTCCAAAAAAAGCAAAGAAAACCTAAAAAAAGGCCAGTTTTGATTACTGGATGGGTTGTACCCCCCCTGATTGAGTTTGTATCCCGACCGGTTGGAATCTTTAACGTTAAATCCCTTTTTAACCGAGTCACGGTGCAGCGTTACATCTCTAATGAAAAGCTCCTGAAAGCACGAGACCGTAGTTTTCTTCTACTTGTAAAGACTACGAATGTCCAGAGCTTCGAGAACAAGTTTTCGTGGCTTTTTTGGAAGGTTTTGACTAGTGCTGTCAGTTAAACGCGTTATTAACGGCGTTAACGCAAACCCATTTTAACGGCGTCAATTCTTTTTATTGTGAGATTAACGTTCTTTTTGGCCTAGCAAACTTTGTAGTTTTTTAGCTGTTGCAACAACTCGTGAGCTTAGAATTATTCTATCTCCACTTTTGGTCGAAATTGAGTTTTTGACATGATCTGATCCATTAGGTGTTTATTAATGCCTGTGTGGTGTTATTTTTGTGAAAAAAATATTTTGTTAGTTATTAATAAAATAAAATACTACATAACAGTTTTGCCAGCTGGGATGTAAAAACTTTGACGTTCAATATCTCAGAACTGCCCTGTTGCAACAACTAGTAACGTTAGAAAAACTACACCACCACACCGGATCTAGCTAGACCGGAAACTAAACAACATGCACGCCGCACACACTTGTTTAGGCTTGTGAGCCGACCAAAGAGTAGTAGGCTAACCGGCAATTTCCACTGGATGCGGAACGTCTCCGGAACGTCGACAGAGTCATTAGGTTTCCATTAAAGTCAGTGTGTGTATTTCCACTGACTGCAGAACGTCTGCGTCCCGACTCCGTCCCAGCTCCGGCGGTCCCAGCCCTCCGGAGCAGATACCAGAGCTTCTATTTTTGACGGACGACGGAGAGCTCCGCAGCAACTCAGCACAATTCAGATAGTGCGGGACAGGAAGTCGAGCACAGAAACAAAATAAAACATCCGGATACTTTTCAAAATAAAATCCAGCGTGCTCACGGCGGATCATATTTCCTGCACTACACCTTGAAAACACAGCTCAGAGTAGTTTCCCCTCCACTCCTCTGGATGGAAACTAACTGCTGTTGGTTTTGTGGTTCTGTTTATAGAAACTACATCCTGTTATATCGCGCAAACATACGTTAACTCGCGAGATCTCGTGGTCGGCTGGCCGCAGCCGTTACGCAACAAATCCGGACCTGGTGGGTATTGACGGACGGCGGAGCACGCAGCCGTTCCACAGCGGGGCCGGTCCACAGACGTTCCGCATCCTGTGGAAATCCACGGTAACGTTACGTTTTGAGTGGATGGCGAGCGTGAGATGCCGAAATGGATGCCAATAAGATTAATAAGATGCAAATTCTCCGCCCCCTCGCCAAAGCCAGGCCGATCCACTTCTCCATGTTGATAAGAGCATTAAAATGAGAAAAAATAATGGGACAAAAAGAAATCAAGGGCCATTTAGAATAGATTAAAATGTGCGATTAATTGCGAGTTAACTATGACATTAATGCGATTAATCGCAATTAAATATTTCAATCGTTTGACAGCACTAGTTTTGACTCTTGATTTGTCGTCGTCGTTGTTGCGTTATGACATTTTTGACCCTTTCCGATATTCCGGTATTTTTGCCGCTTTTCTGCGAAGGATTGGTCGCTTTTGTTGACGTTTTTGCCGTTTCGTGACATCCCTAATGAACGCGAGTTCTTCTGACGATCTGTCCGAGCCGGAGAACTGGACTCTTACTGACTTTTGTTTTTGTCATCCATTATTTTATTTTCCTCCCTCCATCCAGACGGCAGCTCTGCAGGATGTGCAGCACACACAGTACATGATGTATAAACAGTATTTTAAGTTATAATGTACCAGTTCTTTGTATTGTAACCCTGTTGTCTTAGAGACAGTGATGTGTGTGTGTGCTGCTCCTCTGCCTGCAGGACGCCTCTGCATTATGTTTTTAATGAACCTGTCATTGTGACGTCATGTTTCCAGCCCTGTGAGGACCTGAGTGAACCCTGTTTGTTCCCATGTGCCTGTAAATCCAAACTTAACATTTGAATAATAAAAGAATTACTACAGGAACCAGTGTGTGGTTTTTATTCTGCGTGTTTGCTGAGAAAAGCAGTGATTCCCAACCAGGGGGAACGTGTGCAAGGGCCTAACTCATGGTTCAACATTCAGCTATGTAGGGAGGTCCCGGGACAGGTCTGCATGGATGGATGGAGAAAAGCAACCAGAGCATTGAAAAAACTTGTCAAAAAAAGAAACTTGTTTAAAGCAACAAAAACATCCAAAAAATGGTGGAAAGAAATTCTAATTTCTTTCAAAAAGCGACAAACGCTTCGGCGTTCTTAACCCTTGTGTTGTCCTCAGGTCAAATTTGACCTGTTTTCAAAGTTTTTTGTATCAGAAATATGGGTTTCTTTAAACTAAAATGCCCCCAAAATAACTTGGATGCATGCGTGTACGTTGTATGCAACCCATACAACATTCTTCCATAAGCGGAGTTTGACATTCGAGCCAGGGGGGGTGCAAAAAAAAAAGAAAAAACTCATTGTAGCAGCTGAGACCTGGCTACCACTTGGGGAACGCAGCACGAGCACATATGGACAAAACAAACATGCTAAATAAACATATATGTTTATTTTTAAAGAAGATTTTAAATGACATTGTAACAATTTAACAATCCGCCCTTATGAAATCCAATCACAGCACGGCTGTCTTGGAACGCCATAGACAGACGGTGGCAAACTGCCCCGACACTTAAATTCAGCTAAAATGTAACGGTGACCAATCAGTGCTGGACCTCCAGTCTGTTGAGATGCCTCTCCAAACGCAGAAACCAAGCGCAGCCACACCATAAAAAGATCCGTATTTTGCCGTAATTCGATGACACGAAAAAAAGTAATCCACAGCGATCAGGAGATCCACCTCGCCGTTTAAACAATGTGGAATAAAAACGTATAAAAGTCCAAATCTACACAAAACGCGCAATCAATTAGTAAGTTGACAGCAAATTTATTTACATGGCATTTAGGAAACCTTTATTGCAACGTTGGAACGGTAAGATGTCAGTAATTTTCGTTGTTTGCGTCCTGCATATGCATCGACAAAGGTCTCAGGTGAGAGGCAGAGGCCTGAAAATATATTGGTTTTACTAAAGCAGTATATGAACTCTGATGTATTACCTACCACCATTTTGGTTGTTTTGTGTTATTTAAAATATTTATAAAATATCTGGTCATGCCATGAAACAATGCAGTTACCCGCTTCAGCCGCCAGGGGGGGGCGGTGCTCTCCGCAAACTCCGCGTATGTTAAAAATACGTCAAAAAGCGCAGAAAATACCAAAATGTTGGAATTTCTTTTACATTTTGACCCAGAAAAACTGAAAGTTGCATCATGGTTGACGGGGGGACAACTCAAGGGTTAAACAGTCTTGTGAAAGTCACCTTCTCCCAGTGATCTTCCATGTCATGTTTAAAGATGGAGGAATTCGTTTTTGTCGATTTTATTCCAATTTATTTTGTCACTTTCTTTCCCAATATTTTTGTCACTTTTTTCAAAATTTTTTGTCACTTTTTTCCCAATTTTTTGGTCACTTATTTCCAATTTTTTGTCACTTTTGTTTCCATTTTTTGCCACTTTTTCCCCAATTTTTTTCCCAATCTTTTTGTAACTTTTCCCCAATTTTTCTGTCATTTTTTTCAATTTTTTTTTGTCACTTTTTTGTCTTTTTTTATTTATTTTATTTATAATGTTTGTCAATTTTTTGTTGCTTTTTCCCCAATTTTTTGTCACTTTTGTTTCAATTTTTTGTCACTTTTTTCCAATTTTTTGTCACTTTTGTTTCAATTTTTTGTCACTTTTTCCCCAATTATTTTCCCAATCTTTTTGTAACTTTTTTCAAATTTTTTGTCACTTTTTTGTCATTTTTTTATTTATTTTATTTATAATGTTTGTCAATTTTTTTTTGCTTTTTTCCCAATTTTTTGTCACTTTTGTTTCAATTTTTTGTCACTTTTTTCCAATTTTTTGTCACTTTTGTTTCAATTTTTTGTCACTTTTTCCCCAATTATTTTCCCAATCTTTTTGTAACTTTTTTCAAATTTTTTGTCACTTTTTTGTCATTTTTTTATTTATTTTATTTATAATGTTTGTCAATTTTTTTTTGCTTTTTTCCCAATTTTTTGTCACTTTTGTTTCCATTTTTTGTCACTTTTTCCAATTTTTTGTCACTTTTGTTTCCATTTTTTGTCACTTTTTCCCCAATTATTTTCCCAATCTTTTTGTAACTTTTTTCAAATTTTTTGTCACTTTTTTGTCGTTTTTTTTATTTATTTTTTTATAATGTTTGTCAATTTTTTGGTCACTTTTTTCCAATTTTTGTTGCTTTTTTCCCAATTTTTTGGTCAGTTTTTTTCCCAATTTTTTGTCACTTTTGTTTCCATTTTTTGTCACTTTTTCCCCAATTTTTTGGTCACTTTTTCCCAATTTCTTTGTCATTTTTTTCAATTTTTTGTCACTTTTTTGTCGTTTTTTTAATTTATTTTTTTATAATGTTTATCAATTTTTTGTTGCTTTTTTCCCAATCTTATTGTCACTTTTGTTTCCATTTTTTGTCACTTTTTCCCAATTTTTTTGTCACTTTTTCCCATTTTTTTGTCACCTTTGGCGATGTTTTTGATGTTTCTTTTGTCACTTTTTCCGATTTCTGAAAAATATTGACAGAAACTTTGAAAAAAGTGTAAAAAAAGACGACCAAAACGTTGGAATTTCTTTTACATTTTGACCCAGAAAAACTGAAAGTTGCATCATGGTCGACGGGGGGACAACTCAAGGGTTAAACAGTCTTGTGAAAGTCCCCTTCTCCCAGTGATCTTCCATGTCAGAGGCCCAGTCATGTTTAAAGATGGAGGAATTCGTTTTTGTCGATTTTATTCCAATTTATTGTCACTTTCTTTCCCAATATTCACTAAGTCACTTTTTTGGCGTTTTTTTATTATTTTTTTTATAATGTTTGTCAATTTTTTGTCACTTTTTTCCCAATTTTTTGGTCACTTTTTTCTAATTTTTTGTCACTTTTTCCCCAATTTTTTCCCAATCTTTTTGTAACTTTTTTCAATTTTTTTGTCACTTTTTCCCAATTTTTTGTCATTTTTTTCAATTTTTTTGTCACTTTTTTGTCGTTTTTTTGAATTTATTTTTTTATAATGTTTGTCAATTTTTTGTCACTTTTTTCCCAATTTTTTTGTCACTTTTGTTTCCAATTTTTTGTCACTTTTGTTTCCATTTTTTGTCACTTTTTCCCCAATTTTTTCCCAATCTTTTTGTAACTTTTTTCAATTTTTTTGTCACTTTTTCCCAATTTTTTGTCATTTTTTTCAATTTTTTTGTCACTTTTTTGTCGTTTTTTTGAATTTATTTTTTTATAATGTTTGTCAATTTCTTGTCACTTTTTTCCCAATTTTTTTGTCACTTTTGTTTCCAATTTTTTGTCACTTTTGTTTCCATTTTTTGTCACTTTTTCCCCAATTTTTTCCCAATCTTTTTGTAACTTTTTTCAAATTTTTTGGTCACTTTTTTCAAATTTTTTTGTCACTTCTTTGGCGTTTTATTATTATTTTTTTATAATGTTTGTCAATTTTTTGGTCACTTCTTTCCCAATTTTTTGTCACTTTTGTTTCCATTTTTTGTCACTTTTTCCCCAATTGTTTTCCCAATCTTTTTGTAACTTTTTTCAAATTTTTTGTCACTTTTTCCCAATTTTTTTTTTTTGTCAGTTTTTTGTCGTTTTTTTTTAATTTATTTTTTTATAATGTTTGTCAATTTTTTGTTGCTTTTTTCCCAATTTTTTGGTCACTTTTTCCCATTTTTTTTGTCACCTTTGGCGATGTTTTTGATGTTTTTTTTGTCACTTTTTTGGCGTTTTTTTTATTTTTTTTTTATAATGTTTGTCAATTTTTTGGTCACTTTTTTCCAATTTTTTGTCACTTTTTCCCCAATTTTTTCCCAATCTTTTTGTAACTTTTTTCAAATTTTTTTGTCACTTTATTGTCATTTTTTTTATTTTATTCCAATTTATTGTCACTTTCTTTCCCAATATTTTTGTCACTTTTTTCAAATTTTTTTGTCACTTTTTTGGCGTTTTTTTATTATTTTTTTTATAATGTTTGTCAATTTTTTTTCACTTTTTCCCCAATTTTTTGGTCACTTTTTTCCAATTTTTTGTCACTTTTGTTTCCATTTTTTGTAACTTTTTCCCAATTTTTTTATCATTTTTTTCCAATTTTTTTGTCACTTTTTTGTCGTTTTTTTAATTTATTTTTTTATAATGTTTGTCAATTTTTTGGTCAGTTTTTTCCCATTTTTTTTGTCACTTTTGTTTCTATTTTTTGTCACTTTTTCCCCAATTTTTTGGTCACTTTTTCCCAATTTTTTTGTCATTTTTTTCAAATTTTTTTGTCACTTTTTTGTCGTTTTTTTAATTTATTTTTTTATAATGTTTATCAATTTTTTGTTGCTTTTTTCCCAATCTTATTGTCACTTTTGTTTCCATTTTTTGTCACTTTTTCCCATTTTTTTTGTCACCTTTGGCGATGTTTTTGATGTTTTTTTTGTCACTTTTTCCGATTTCCGAAAAATATTGACAGAAACTTTGAAAAAAGTGTCAAAAAAGACGACCAAAACGTTGGAATTTCTTTTACATTTTGACCCAGAAAAACTAAAAGTTGCATCATGGTCGACGGGGGGACAACTCAAGGGTTAAACAGTCTTGTGAAAGTCCCCTTCTCCCAGTGATCTTCCATGTCAGAGGCCCAGTCATGTTTAAAGATGGAGGAATTCGTTTTTGTCGATTTTATTCCAATTTATTGTCACTTTCTTTCCCAATATTATTGTCACTTTTTTCAAATTTTTTTGTCACTTTTTTCAAATTTTTTTGTCACTTTTTTGGCGTTTTTTTATTATTTTTTTTATAATGTTTGTCAATTTTTTGTCACTTTTTTCCCAATTTTTTGGTCACTTTTTTCTAATTTTTTGTCACTTTTGTTTCCATTTTTTGTCACTTTTTCCCCAATTTTTTTCCCAATCTTTTTTTAACTTTTTTCAAATTTTTTGTCACTTTTTCCCATTTTTTTGTCATTTTTTTCAATTTTTTTGTCACTTTTTTGTCGTTTTTTTTTTTTATTTTTTTATAATGTTTGTCAATTTTTTGTTGCTTTTTTCCCAATTTTTTTGGTCACTTTTGTTTCCAATTTTTTGTCACTTTTGTTTCCATTTTTTGTCACTTTTTCCCCAATTTTTTTCCCAATCTTTTTTTAACTTTTTTCAAATTTTTTGGTCACTTTTTCCCATTTTTTTTGTCACCTTTGGCGTTGTTTTTGATGTTTTTTTGTCACTTTTTTGTCGTTTTTTTTTCATTTATTTTTTTATAATGTTTGTCAATTTTTTGTCACCTTTTTCCCAATTTTTTTGTCACTTTTGTTTCCAATTTTTTGTCACTTTTTTCAAATTTTTTGTCACTTTTTCCCCAATTGTTTTGTCATTTTTTTTAAATTTTTTTGTCACTTTTTTGTCGTTTTTTTTATTTATTTTTTTAATGTTTGTCAATTTTTTCGAATTCCGAAAAATATTGACGAAAAAAGACGACCAAAACGTTGGAATTTCTTTTACATTTTGACCCAGAAAAACTGAAAGTTGCATCATGGTCGACGGGGGGACAACTCAAGGGTTAAACAGTCTTGTGAAAGTCCCCTTCTCCCAGTGATCTTCCATGTCAGAGGCCCAGTCATGTTTAAAGATGGAGGAATTCTTCTTACAACATCAAACATGAGCTGGTCACATGTCACGTGAGAATCGAGCATCGAATCGTTTCCAGAGACAATCGCGATGCATCTAAGAATCGATTCTTTTTCCCACGCCTAATTCTTTGGTACATTTACCGACACACGTCCACGCTTTCATGAACATTTCTCCAACACAAGAGAAGCTGACTTCCTGCCGTTGGCCTCATCGACCAGCAGGTGGAGACAGAGTCAAAGTAATGGACAGACAGAGACACAAGTCATATATATATATATATATATATATATATGGACACAGGTGAGAAAATTGTTGGTATAACTCTTTAACTGTTGTCTTCCAGTCGACCTGCAACTTTGTGTTTTTCTGGGTCGAAATTTCAACGTTTTGTTGTTATTTTTCTACACTTTTCTCAACGTTTTTGTTGATTTTATTCCAATTTTTTTGTCACTTTTGTTTCAATTTCTTTTGTCACTTTTTTGGCGTTTTTTTTTAATAATGTTTGTCAATTTTTAGTTGCTTTTTCCCAATTTTTTTGTCACTTTTTTTCCCCAACTTTTTTAACAAGGTTTTTGTTGCTTTTTTGTCACCTTTGGCGATGTTTTTTGATGTTTTTTTTTGTCACTGTCATATATATATATATATACTGACAGTCAGTATATATATATATATATATATATATTTTTTCCAATTTATTGTCACTTTTATGGCGTTTTTTTAATGTTTGTCAATTTTTTCTAATTTTGTAATTTTTTAACAAGGTTTTTGTTGCTTTTTTTTTTTCAATTGTTTTTGTCACTTTTTAAAAAATAAGTTTTTGTCACCTTTTTCCCAATTTTTTGTCACTTTTTTTTGTCACTTTTTCTAATTTATTGTCACTTTTTTGGCGTTTTCTTTTAATGTTTGTCAATTTTTTAATACGTTTTTTGTCACTTTTTTTCAAAAATTTTTTTCACTGTTTTGGCGTTTTTTTAATAATGTTTTTGTCATTTTTTTAACAAGTTTTTTTTTGCTTTTTTAAAACACGTTTTTGTCACCTTTGGCGATGTTTTTGATGTTTTTTTGTCACTTTTTCCAACATTTGTCACGTTTTTCAACTTTCTTTTGTCATATTCTGATATGTTTAGAAATGTTACACAAACTCAGAGTCATGTAAATAATGTGTAAATAAGCCACAGATACAAAATTATGACTTTT